>NC_090794.1:3315000-3375000 GCF_040054535.1 Antennarius striatus
GGTTCTGACCCACCTGTAGGCTAGCATGATGATCTTCACGCACAGTTTTGCTGTCACATTTGCTCCACATTCAGACTAAACCAACGCCTAAAGTCAAGTTAAAAAACATAGCGTGTCTTTCATGTGGACAGTTTTACCTTGGCTTTATAGATAAATTTTTCAATATTTATATGTACAAAGTTCTCAGCTAGGTGGCAGTACTGGAGTTGGGTGACGCACAAGCAAGATGTTTAAAAGGCTAGCAGCATTTAGCAGCTAAGTGTCTGTATTTACAATGAAGTATTTTCTGCATTGTAAGGCGTACCTAAAAGGCTTTAATTTTCTCAAAAACTGACAGTGCGTCTTACAATCCAGTACGCCTTCTAGTCCAATGCGCCTTATAGTGCAGAAAATACTGTAGTCTTTTGATGGGACCTTTAAGGTGTTATGGTACAATGACAGAGGAGAGGCTGAACAAAAATATTAAAAGACAATTAATTATAAGGACTATTCATCTCATCTAAACTACTGAGAGCTCACAAAGTCAGAGTTGGGTGGAATATATTCAGATTAGTTTTAGCGCATGTAGACGCTGCCACAACCAATTTCAAGAACCTGTCCTGGTTAATATGAACCGACAGTGTTTCTGCCTCACCGGGCATTCATTAGTTCTATTATTTTTGCTTTAAACAATTTGCGTTTTGGAGCGCGGCACTTCAAATCCTGTTTGACTCCCACTCACATGAAAAAAGAAAATGTAAAAATAAAAAGAATCAAAACAGCTTTTATCATTTTTAGGCTTTAACCACAATTTGACCTTCTGGTTTTTTTGTTTTTGTTTTTTTCATTTTTATCGTCTCTGATTTTTGTGACTAAAAATATAAATATCCTACCAGTTTAGAAGAGAAGAGAAGGAGAAAAGTTAGTCAAAAGTCCTTCATTAAAAGAACAGACTCAGCGAAACAAACAGCACCTGAAACATTCAAACCTATTACAGCTGTCCAGCTATGCAAAAACAGACGGGATGGGGGGGGGGCAGACAAATGGCAAATGGATTAACTGACAACCTGATTGGCAGACACAAAGATACACACACTACTCCAGGAAGCTTCAGAACTTTAAACATGACCTGAAGGTTCTGTGAAGAACTCAAACTACTTCTGCACTACATCAGATACCATAGGTCGCTGCCTTGAGGTACTTTAATATGGGACTATTGAGATATAAAGATATGAACAGGCTCCTACTGCAATTAACCGGGACTTACTTACGTCTTCTGTCAGTTAATCTGAGGGAACAGAAACATCTCAACCAAAGAAACTTAAACTAAAACTATGTTGTGTCAATCCTTTGACCACATTTAGCTTCAATGTTCGGTATGTTAAAAATTGTACAACTATTACAATAACGCATATAATTACTATAATCAAAATAACAATTTTAATTCATATCACCCAGCCGTAATTCATCGAGTGCAGCTGGTAAAGACATGTTAGCTGAATGATGGAATGACAAAACAAGAAGTTAGATCGCTAAATGATAACGCACGCATTGAAAAAGAAACTTGTGGAAGTTGAAGATTGATGAAAATGACAAAAAAGACTACGGCAAAGACAATGAGGATGATGATGACTTCCACAGATGAAGCTCAGCTCTTGGCTGGCCACTTGAAACTCACCCTTCTCAGCACGCCCCATGTGAGCTGCGTCCAACAAAGCAAAGCAGAAGATAACAGAGCAGAATTAGTTGGGATAGCACACAATCACAAGAGAAGAACAGGTCAAGGTTCAGCAAACATCTTTGGATGCAAAGACGACATCGCTACAGCTGACAGTTCATTTCTTTAACAATTAGTCCGTTACTTGTTTAAAATGTCAAAAATTATCAACTACATGCAGACAGGGCTGTGATTTGTCAGCTTGGGATTTGAATGAATGCATTATTCGGACCTGGAGTACATCAGCGCCACTTGGCCATGCTTCCACTTTTTCCCAGTGGCCTCTCATGGCATAGCACAAAATTCCTTTTCTAGTGTACAACCATAAACCAAAGAACATTTTGAACTTCAAAAGAGACCTTTTATGACTGATTGTGGTGCAGATCTTGGTAAAACTTTCTCCAAGTGATGAAAAGTAAAGAACAGCAACAGTTACCCAACCTCACCCTTTGCCCTTTGCTCCCCCTCACCCTCATGTTAACCTAAAAATAAAGATTTTCCCAGGACTGTCGTCACCTGCCACCACTTGTCGGAGTCCCTCTCCGTTACCCCTGTGCTCACAGGAAACAGCCGTGTCTCCATTATATATCATTATCACCTCACACTAGACTCCACAACTGGTTCCGAGGCTGCTCACATCTGTGTCGGCGTGTGTGAGGGAAAGAGTGTGTGAGCACTGTAACGTAATTAATCAGCTAAGAGTGTTGATTGCTTAATCTGTCATTAGCCAGCCCTGAGTGAGTGTGTGTGTGTGTGTGTGTGTGTGTGTGTGTGTGTGTGTGTGTGTGTGTGTGTGTGTGTGTGTGTGTGTGTGTGTGTGTGTGTGTGTGTGTGTGTGTGTGTGTGTGTGTGTGTGTGTGTGTGTGTGTACGGGACTTAGCGGGGCGTTTCAAGCTTCTCTTGTACCGACAGCTGTGACCAGAACCAAACAGAGCAGAGCAGAGATTGATGATACTGGACTAATACCGTCATTTATCAGGAATGTGATATTTCAGGGATTTGGGGTTTGTTTCTGACGTGGTGCCTCCCTTCATTTCCAGTGGGACTCAAAACACTTTCTTGGTTCACTTCCTGCTTGATGACTGATGATGCTTGATACCCATCACAGGCCTGATATTAAAGGTTAATCCCGGCCCTAGCATCACACCGGCGTATTTACATTTACCTACTTTCATGTACTGTAAGTCATCTATTTTATGCACTAAATGTAGAATATAAAGAGTGTGGCAGTGTAGAAAAGAGCAAACCCTTACAACTGCCTATCAATCAATTAGACAGTTTGTTAATTATCGATTATTACTAACCCTAACCCTAAGAGAAATATTGAATTGTTCAGCACAAAAACAAGTAGTAAAGTGAATTTGTTGCTTTTGATTGACTACATAAAAGGACTTTTTCTTGGTTAATCTGCTCATTTGGGAAACCTTGTCTTATAACTGACGATGAGGAGGAACGACACATGAGATATGTTTTGGAATTTCTCCTGCTCGATCGATTAATTAATCACAACACACACCGCAGACATTTTATCTTGAGAAATCTTTGAGAAACTGCTTTAAACTCTGACTGACATTTTAATGGAAATTGCATGAAATCCTGTGCAAGTGCATGCTGTTCTTGGACAGCATGGTATGAAACCCTGAGTCAAAACCAACGTCAATCATACAAGGTCTTTACTCTATACCTTACAACGGCAAGAGGCTAAAAAGTTAGCCGTCGCTACGCGTCACCAATCTGCTTTCCAACATGAACCCTCAGTGCATTCATGTATGGCTGTTCACACATAATGAGGGATAAACTAATGAATTCTCTCAATGGGATAATTACATTTTACACATAGGCATCAACCCCCAATGACTGATGAAATGAGGCAGTACATTCAAAAGAGACGACTTTCTTAAATCTACTGCTAAATTGAAATCCGTATAGATTGGCTCACAGCAAAGCGGCCTTTGATCTGAGGAGAGGACATTAAGATGGATCTAAAAGACGGCTGACTGAAGCGTCACTTTTATGGAGAGAGTAAGTAAAACACCCTTTGATTCGGTGCCATTTGACGTAGCATGAGCAGAATGAAAATGTGTTTTCACATGAATGTAAATGAGCGGCAAACATTTCACATGCTCATCTTTCTACTACTGTACTCCAGAGGGCTTAAACGCATCCACCTCCCTTTTTCTCTTGCAGTGACAGCAACACACATTCGCTCCATGCAGGCACACAGTACATGACAAGGAAACAAACACCGACACACACCCCTGCATTTTTCAGAGTCTCTTGAGTGGAGGAGATGCCCATGGCCAAAAAACCAATGGTTGCATTTCTTGTTTTTTCTCCTCCTCCTCCTTCTCTTTCTCACTCTCACTCTCTCCCTTCTAAAGGGAAAACACACAATTCTATTTCATCTCGCAAATGGAGCTGAAAAGTAATTATAATTAAACCAACTTGGTTTCTAATGTTCAAAAATACTGAAATAATTTAAAATGATAATTAAACCGGCTCAGATGTGGCCTTCTAATTCATCTGGAGACACTAATGGGAAACAATTATTTCACTTCATTAAGATTAGAGACGCCTGGAATCTGTGTCACAACTCGATCAGAGAGGAGGCAGATTTGGAAAGTTGTCAGATTAACATAGACTCAAGTTATTGACTTTGTAATGGTGCACACACATTCGTGTTTATTCAAGTGACTGTAAAAATAGGCCAATGCAAAACTATCACAAAGCAGCTTGATAAGACAAGACAAGCGAGGCGGTTCTATAGTTTAAGTAAGGAGAAATAGCAGGAAATGAAGCAGATTTACAGAAAAAACAGACACAATCTCAAAGTGACTTTGTTAAAAACTGACAGATTTAAATCCTTGCATCTGATGTTTCTCATCCTCATTTGTGATTTCTGAAAGCAACAGGCAGCTCCGACACAACGCCCCAACACACATCTCCTCTGTGATTCCCTTCGTTATTGGCTCATGATCCAATAATCACCTCTACTCCCCAGCGTCTGTTCACACGAGCTGTTTCAGCCCATTAACCCTATCAGCTTCAACATTATAGGGAAGTGAGGGTGAAACTTGGTGATGAGAACGCTGCGCTCCGGTTGATTTGCATCAGATGTAGATTTTTTCCTATGAAAGTGTGAGAAATGACAATCTGTCCTCTGAAATTTAAATTTGATATTATCAGTATTCATGAGCATGAAAAGGAAAACACATGGTAATTAAGTATTCATCATCGCACTTAAAGAATCAAGTCTCTTTTATCTTATTAACTAATTACTCTTCTGCCTGCTTTATTTAAAAATTCATATTTTTTTTGTATGTGCAAAATACCCAAAAGCAAATTCTCCTTTATAACCCCCTTCCCTTGGTAATGATAGCCCCTTCCTGCTGTGTGTACGTCGGCATCGACTTACTAGTATTTACTTGCAAATTAACAGCGCCTAGATTCCCAGAGAGGCCTCAAAGAAATTCCACACATTTGTTACCCAGAGGGCCAAATGTGTGTGTGGGGGGGGGGGGGGGTGCGGGGCTATGGGTGGGGGGAAGGGGGCAATAAAACGTTCACAGATGAAGTGGTAATTAATGTGTAATTTCTATGCAAATTATTAACAGGCCGGAGCGAATAGCGAGAGGTTTTTGTACTATTTCTGGTCATTTCCATCAGTGAAATGGAGCGTTTATAACGCCTTATAAGGTTTTAGTGTGACTTTGGAGGTCAGCTCTTTAACAACTGTTGGTCAATTCAACTCAAAAGCCTTAATGGGCTTGAGGATGGGGGGGTGTGGTGGTGGTGGAGCTTTGCAAAACCAGTGTGAAATGAATATGAGCCGCGCGTAAAGACGGATTGTGGATCTGTCTTCTCTGCGCTCAGAGTTCTGATTACGACCCAATGCGGAAATAACACGCACGACAGCCACGCAGACATTCGTTCAGGTAGAGATTTTTCCACACATTCTGCAAGAATGTGTGGAAAAATCAAGAATGTGTGGGGACTTTTTCTTTCCCCCCCGCGTCCTGCGACACACACGCCGCCGGAAAATAGCCCCCTTTCCACTGATTCACTTTTGAATGCGTCCCGGAGCGCAGCAGGCAGCTCCGGCTCTCCTCTTACGCGCGTACGTGTTTCTGCAGCCTGCGTGGAAGGAGACGGGAGCTCCGCGATCCTGGATCACGCACACAACTGTTTCTACTATAGTCCATAAAAATCATCAAAATAAACCTTCTAATATGCAACAAAATGAAACCACAGTCTCCACGGACAGATAAAGAGCCGCACTTCAATCTTTCCTCTTCTCAAGTTGAACCACTCGATTAAAATTCCCACTTCATTCCACGGGGTGATCGATGGGGGAGGCTTTCCCAACATTTGCGTTCTAACGCAGTGCGAAAAGTTGGAACAGAAAAGAGTCCAACAACAAAACAAAGCAAAACAAAACAAACAAAAAAAACGATCGCGGAATAGCCGCTGACTTTTTACGCAGAATTGGCAAATCTCCAAATAACACGAGTGGGGAAATAACTGCTGAAGGACATGAAGAGAACGACACGATCACAGTAAGAAACCGTCTTATAACAGTAATCCACCCATTACCACTTCAATATCAGACGTTGGATGTTTCATCCGTGCACGGATTAACTTTTTCGTTATATTGTCACACAATTTAACTATGACACACATTTTTAAAAAAAATTTTAAAGTTTAAATTTGTCATCTGATGATGTGAATGAAGTGGATTTTTTTTTTTAAATTTTATGCTCGTCACATCAAAGGGAACCTCACTCCGGGGTCCGGAGCAACTTTGTGGCGTCCACGGTTAAAACATTGTTTTAACCGTGGACGTTTTAAACAGTCTTTATCACTGGTGAAAGTGGGGAACCGGCATTTCACGGGTGAGCCACCCTGGAAGCGTCTCCACGCATCCGTGAAGGCAGTCACGCTTTCAAACACGTCCACGCAATCCGGACGTGTGGCATCAGAGGGTGTCCGACGGCGGCGCGAGGGCGACCGGACGAGCGCGAGCCCACACAGTGTAAAACACGGATGCTAACTTTTCCACTACACCTGCGTGGAAAAAGTCATACGTGTACGTGGGTTAAGGGGAACCGAGAAGGTCCAAACTTTTTTTTTTTTTGTTGTTGTTGTTGTTTTTTGTTTTTTCTCCTTACGACACACAGAAAAAACCGTTCGTCCTTACCTGTCGGTATCTGCCCGGAGACGTTCCCAGCTGTCGCGACGAGGAGCAGGAGTAGACGGGAAAGTGTATCCATGTTTTTAAAACCGCAGCCGTGCGTCGAGGCGGTAACAGTTTCCCCCACGAAAAGTTTCTTTCCGGCGAGTTGCTCCGTCTTCCGCGGACTTTAGTGGTCTTTTCAGCGGGTTATTATTCCTCCTGCTGTGGTGGGTTCAGCCGCTCCATTCTCTCCTCTCTACGGGTTCTCTTTTCGCTTCCAACGGGCTCTCGCGGACACCAGACTTTGTTTCACGCGGAGAGAGGGAGCGCGCGTGCACGAGAGAGAGAGAGAGAGAGAGAAGAAGGGAGAGCGAGCGCACGCTGTGACGTCACGAGGCAGGCGTTTCACAAGCAAAACGCAGGAGCGGTATTGAGGATTCTTCTGGAGTTTAGAAATTTTGTTTTTTTTAAAAAGTATTTTGAGAGTAAAATTAGAAATAAAATTGAGTCATATTGTATTATAACGTGAATACCGTTGTAATTTCGAAAAAGTCATGTCAGTACACGCTTCTTCACCTCTTTTACACACTCTCCATTGCCTCACTCTTCCACCTGGGTACTTCTCATTCACACATATCTGTCTTACTGCGGCTAATTTTCATTCCTCTCCTTTCCAGCACAAACCTATCTAGCTTTTTCTCCACCTGTTCCCCGCTCTCACTATGGATCACAATGTCATCCGCTAACGTCATAGTCCATGGAGATGCTTGTCCATCACCATAGCGAACAAGATAGAATTATATATAAAGAATTATATATTTACATGTGATATCTTTATATCTTTATTGATATCTTCAATGATATATTTAAAGTTTTACAATTTCCACTGTCTTTATATATTTATTACCCCATTGCACATACACACATACTGTTTATATAGTACATATCTGTTTATTTGGGGTTTTTTGTGTTATAATAATTTGATGCTTCATGTGCCTTCAATTGCCCTTGCCCTTGGGGACAAGTAAAGTTTTTTGAATATAATTGAATTGAATTAAAGCATTTTAAAGCATGAAAGTTGCAATTTTTGTAAGAAAAAAGTCACAATATAAACAGAATATTTGGCAATATCAAAATCAGCATAGTTTTAAGAGTACAAGAGTACAGTAGTAATATGAGAAAAAAACGTAATATTTGAAAATTAATAAAATAATAAAAATAATAAAATAATAATAAATAAAATAGCTTAAAAGCAAAACCTCTTGATGTTGCAAAAATATAGTTTAAATCATCGGGGAAAATGTGAAGTTGCAATTTTATAAAGGAAAAAAAGCTTAATACTATAAGAATACTCGTAAAGTTCTGATTTTAGGCTATGTATTAGAGGGGAGGCATCAGAAAAATGGTACCAGCATCAAAATGTGGACATGGAGCACAGTAATCATAGTAATGTGTATAATTATGTGTGAGGATTACATTTATTATCTGCACCAAGAGGCGATGTTTTTGCAGCATTGGTTTGTCTGTCTTAGCAGGATCAAACAAACATTAAAAACTAGATTTTCATGAAACTTTGTGTGAGGGATGGGTACATTCCAGGGAAGAGCCCATTACATTTCCGAGAGGATCCATTTGAGCGTTGAACCTTGCAATATGAGGCGTTCTAACGATTTTTTTGTAAACTATATTGAAAGATTCCTTGAAGGTTGAGTCAGAAGCATGTGGGCTTCAATTTCCATGTTTTGCCTCTCATCCAAAAGGCTTTGTCAGTTTGAAATGACTGGTGGGAAGTTTTGGGTGGGCCTGTTACTCTTATTTCCCACAGGAGCTTAAATGTCAAACAAACAACCAATCAAACAAACACAACTGAAATTGAATGCAAAGTACTTCTGAATGTGTCAGTAAGCAACAATCTGCTAACAAATTTGCTATGTAAACATAAAGGGTGATGATATATCACAGTTGAATTCACAACCTACTCCAGAGAGGCCACATAAATGAAGTTACTGAGGGCTTAAACATTGGGTTATAATGCAATTATGCCAATAAAAAGGGTCGATCTAGCCACATAATAACAGCCACAAAAGTTCTGACACAAAAATATTTAAAATTCCTGGCACAGTCTGGCTCTGGGCCTCCTAAAGCATTCAGCTGCTCACCCACAGTGGCCCCTAATTTATAAAGCATATAGAGTAGAAGTGAATTGAATGGAGAACGTTCAAGCGTGCGCTACGTGCTACAAGAAACAAATTAAGAGTGCAGCATTTGGATGAATCCCTATTTTTTCATCATGAATTTCAGCACAATAATTAAAAAAACAACTTTTAAATCATTTCAAATTAACGTCCTTCCTGGTCAGTTAGCTTATGTGCAAAGTGGTGTATCGAGCAACTAATTTTCCAGTGTTAGCACCAGTATCTGCATGTTCCTGTGAGAAATGGCTAAAAACAAAACATTGCCCACATTTCACCATCTGCCAACATTGGTGGCAGCCACGTTTGTCAAAGTGGGGGCTACATGACATCACAGCAGTCCTGCCAGAAAGAAAAAAATAGAGGGTTTGATTTAGTACATAACTGAGCTAAAAATACGTGTGGATGGAAATGTACAAGCAGGGAAAGACTGCGTCTCCTCGAAGTGTGTTTTGTCTCTCTTAGTGCCACCTCCCCCACATTAAAGCTGTGAAAAATCTCCACTCCCAGGGTTCTGGTTGAAGGAGACAGGGATGCTCTTATAGACTGAATTTGGCGTCTGCAGAGACAATAAGTACGTTCCAAGGTCTGCTGGGCTGTTGATGTTTTTGTAATTACATGTGTTTTCTTCGTGACCTAAGAGTAAATGTGACCGTCTGGCACGGAATTGCAAGTCTCTGCAAATAAACCCTGGTGACCTGTCACCAAATATTACTCCGACGCTACTGCTCTGCTTCAAAATGTGCATTTGCAATTGTTAGAGAGTGTCTGTAACCTGCTATTATAAACAGTTTCTCTGGAGTTTGCTGAAGTTGCAAGTTCCAGGTTGTTATTTGCAGTTGTTTTCTTGTACACAGAGTTGTCATGGCATACTTTGTATGCACTGATGCAAGCAGCTTTTACACTGGCAGGTTTGAACGCAGTGGGCTGAAACCATCTAAGCATGCCTGTAATTTACCTCAGGAATGATTTCACACGGCACATACAGTGGATAGAACTATATTTGCAGTAATAGATTTTTCTGTCACCCTGGCCAAGAGTTCCTGTTCCTCCATCGGTGGTCATCTGAAGTTCAAAGGGAGGTTTTTCCTCAAACGTCAGAATAAAATGCGAGATATTTACACTTCCACAAATCACAGATATGTTCATTTTCTTTGTTAAATAAATCAAAATCATCTAAACAACACATTTTTTGTGCCTAAAATGAGGAAATATTAAGCAATTTTTAAAAAATCAATCTAGCTGCTAAGTACATAACATGTAACTTAGTATAAATAGGCATGGAAATCTTTCATTCAGTCCAAACTGTAAAGTATTCTTATTCCTTAGATTTTCATGTGGAAACATTTCCTCTCCTTATTGTGTTTATTCTTCGTTTTTCTTTCTGCCAAATTTTGTCTTGGACTGTGTTTCTGGTCCACAGTGATTTGAAGACATTTGTTTCCTTCCCACCATTGTTTTTCTCATCCATCACTTCAAACCGGACTACCATACCGCATGTGGCAAAAAAAAGAGAAGAAAAGACAGGTACGCTGCTGTGTAACAACCGCTCTGGTGGATGGATGGAAAGTTAGACGACACAGAAGAAATCTGAGTTGGAAATGGACAGCAAGCATAAATAGATTTTTTATTTGGAACCACTGGATGAACCCTATTTGACAGCGATGCAGGTACATTGTTCCTGTGCAGGCAATTTCCAGCAATCTAATCTCTCACAGCACTCACCAGACCTCACCAGTAGCTCAATGCAATTTTGAGAACATACGTGCCATTCGGTGTCTGGCCTATGGTAGATTGCACAGGAGCCTCCTGTGTTTTCAGACCAACCATATTGCCAGAATAGAATTAATATATTGGCCCATTTTGCAAAACCATGTTCAGTGGAAAGGTCTGTTTTTATGTCCGGTGACAGTGTGGGTAATGCGTTTTAGATGGTGCATCATTGTGCTCTGGATTGAAATGTCCCAACAATTACTGTTTGGACCGCCAGGAAATTTCTGTGCAGACGTCCGTGATTTCCAGGAAATGATTCCCAATGATTTTAGTGATGCTTTGACTCTAGATCCAGCATAACCCACAGGTCAAAGGTTCCTCTGGTGCGACAGTGTCATGTAGTTTCATGTTGTTGAGATTTTGCAGAGAAAGGTCACTTATTGTAATTCTGGTATCAGTAGAAACACACTTCACTGTTCTTATTTGACCTAATTCCAACCATGTTTGGTTGTGATAAGGTCATGATGTGGTTGGGTTTGCTGTGGTTGGGTTTGCTGGGTCTAAAATAAGTAAATCTCTAACAGAGAAAGTATAACCTGCTAAACAACTCAGATGTGCACCATCAGGAACTTGGGTAAAACTAGCATGACTTGTTATATTGACTAGATTTAGAGAATTGTAACACACAAACTTCGAAAGAGATCCCCAAAAGCATTGTGATGATTGCGTCTGGGGTTATTTGAAGAGAGGAGGCTGCTAGCAAAGGAATTGCAACATATAAGATTACAGTATTAGCATCTAGCGTGAAGTTTACACATGATTCAAATAGCGCTTTAAAAGTAACAGAATCTCATCATCTGCATAAAGGTTAAGGACCACCTGGACCTCAAGCTAACCGCTACCAGCTGCTTATAAAATCTCTCAGTCATGCATCTCACACATCATGTATAAATCATATATACCCTCCTCCTGGCTCGGCACTTTTTACTCAGAGATGGATCCAGCGTTGTTGCTCACAGGTGGAACAACAAAAAACACTGTTACAGCCTCATCTGGCTCACACGGAACGGCCAGACGCCATAAAGCCTGTTCAAGGTGACAACAGAAGGAAAGCCTGTGTGAAAGAAAGAGAAAGGAGGAGGCGGGAGAGTGCAGCATGAAACGGACAGCCAATGGCAGGCTTGCACAAACAGTCCACCCTGAATGAGTAAAAACACTTATCCGGTCACATTTCTCACACCTATCTGCTAGACTGGCACAGACATACACGGACATTCCTGCTTCCCCGACTCCACCGACTCGATCTCTAGCTCTCTTCTGGCACTTAGGTTCAAAACTTCAACCCCAGCTGTGCTTAGGAGTGATTAGCAAATGGAAGGATGCTAGCATGATGATGATGAATATATGTCATTCCCAAGGTATTACAAATCCTTCCTCCTGCATCATCCGCCTGCTTTGTCTGAAGACACAGATAGAAAAGTCAAACATTACACTGCTCTACTGGCTTACAGATGAATTTAATAACAGAAAATAGGAATGCACCCCCACAGGCCTTATCTGTTATTCTACTTCAGGGAAAGCCTTGAAATTTCATGATAGTAAATTTAAAAGTTTGTGTGGTGGTTTTGACTCTTAGACGTATTCAGATCTACTGTAAATGTGCGCACAAGCACAGCTAGAAGAATCTGATCTCAGTTGTGATGCTGGATGAAATAAATTAGCCTTATGAAATCATTTACTGAAAAATATTTTTAATTCCTCAGTGCTGGAGTGATATTCCAGACCAGACATGATATTGTCTGTTCAGAGAAGTGAGCAGGAGTCCAGGTCAACTGATCTGAATGTAGTTTAACAGTCTGAGTGAAAATGAGTTTAATTTTTTTTAGTCCCTGTTCATCTTGATGAGAGTCTCTAAATCTATTAACCGCTTGAAATGAAGTCTTTTTAAAGACGCAATCATAAATAAAAAATAAAATAACCCTTTGAAGCAATTGTACCTGACCAAAACCTTTCTACTTGATTTAGTCACTGAAAAAACTTTTCTATCATCGGCGTCGTAACTGAAATGACATCAATGATGGTTTTGGTTTTGGATTTGATGTCTGGGCTGTATTTTCTGATTTACGGATCTCCTGACAGGAGAAGCAACGAGGAGAGGAGGATGGAGCAGCTGCTTCAAGGCTATGCAGCCCCCACGGGGCCTTCCTGTGGAAGCCGTGACCCCCACTTACACCGAGGAAGACAAGAACGGGGCTTGTTGCAGCTCAGTGAGGACTGTCATGTCTGAGATGATCCCTCAGACATGACGCCTCCAAACATCAGCGTGTCGCCACGTCAGAGGAGTCCTCCCCTCTAATCGATAGTTTTGCTGGAGGCAGTTTTTCAGCCTGAGACACCAATGAATGAAAGAACGAGCGGCAACACATCACAGGAAACACAGCCGACACACAACCAAGACTAACGTGAAGGGAAGGAAATAATCCTGCCCCGACAGACAGATTATTGCCATCCAATCATTTTTAAAGTTTCAGCTGCTCTTCCTTCGGTTCATTCCCGATTCGCACGTTGTAAAATATTCATGTTATTGAAATGATCGATGAACAACCAGAGGCGTCTCCTGTGTGCGTCTGTAGACTTTTGCACTCTTTCCTCTCTTCCACTCCTTTCTCTCAGAGCAAAAACAAAATCAGAATTAGTATCAAAATCACAAACACTCGGCCTGCAAACCGAAACAAGTTGATAGACCTAACATTAAAGTTTATTCCAATCTCATAAAAATAAACTTGTTGTATTTTCCACATTAGGGATAAAGACATAAGAAAATAGGGGTCAGGCTGAAAAATATCACTTGAAATTCTGGACATGATAAAAAGGAGTCGCACACAGTAGTTTGATCCTGAACCAAATGATGTGTTTGTGCTTCTGAGTATTAATGTGCATAAATAAGTGCCGGGATTCACCTCAGGCACCAAACTGGACAGAGATTATTTTTGGAAAAGGACAGAGCGTCCTTGCATAAGGAGTAACAGTCCTCATGAGGTGGAGTCTGTACTTTTTGATGGCAAATATCTCACAAAAGTAACACAATGACGAACCCGATCAAAGAAATTTAATAGAAAGTTTTTAAATGTCACATTTAGCTTCTTCCAGATAAGTCATCAGTGAATACGCTTTGATTTGTCATGGCCAACAATGTGAAAAGGAAATAAAACACTATAATAGCTCAAATATTCCAAAGAAATTAAAGTCTAGCTTGTTCATAAATACAGATTAATGACGTTTGTAGAGGACATCTGAAGAAAGTTGCGCTTCAAAAACAGACTTTCACAGAGGAATCGTGATGGCAAGGACTCCATTTCTTGAGTGTACCCGGTCAAGTTGGGGACCCCAGTCTTAGGGAGGTTTTCCATATCCATCTGGGAGGAGATCAGAGGCAGACCCAGGACTCGCCGGAGAGATTCTATCTCTCAGTTGCCTTGGGAACGCTTTGGAATCCTCCCAGAGGAGTTGGTGGAAGTATCTAGGGTGAGGAGTGTCTGGGATTACCCTCTCAAACCGCTGCCTCTGCAACCCGGATCCAGATGATTGGTTGAAAACAAGAACAAAAACTAGAATTTCCACAGAGGTATTCACTTTCATATGTCAGAAACTTCCTTCTTCATCAAAATATTTGCTTTACAGAATTTTCCATTCAGTTCATATTAAAAGAGCAGAAGTATGAAAAAGATAAACACATCCACGCCAGAAAGCTGAAAGACCGCATTCACAAACAGTGGATTTGCTAATTCCTCAAAGAGTAAATAACACTGGTGTGCAACTGCTGCTGCATTCAGCAGGTTATTTGAACATTTGTTGGAGATTGGTGAACAAATCAGGTTCTGACAGAAAAAACCTTCACATTATTTAAACAAAGTGCAGCTAATTGAATAAAACAGGGCTAATGCTTCAAATGAAGGAATTTGACCCGTCTGGGGGAATAACTATGGGCAAAAAGGTTATATACTTGTTTACCAACAAGCAGACTGATGTGTACTAGAGGACTTTATGTGAGTCCAAGTCAAACATCCACATTTTGTTCAGAAAGGAAACGTTCGCATTTTGGGGACTGTGTTCAAACTGAAAAATGAATCTTAACTGGGTCATTATAATCTGTGCAGTGGAACCTCTGGCTGACCTTGAGTTCTAGCGAATCATGAACTTGAATAACACTTCCAGCAATGACCAAAAGTTTATGTCTCTAAAGTGAAAGTGAACATGCCACAAGATGTCACTGAAACTTTTCCATGTGAAGCAACTTCTCAGCCTGGAAGGCAGCTTTGACAAAACAATTTTAAGTTGCACTTTGGTTAAAGTCATGATGTGATGGCTCCTCCCTTTAGCAGAGCCTCTGGTCTCCCACAGGTGAAAACACCTGTGCCTCATTTTCCCATCACGCTCCATCTGTTCTCAACCGACACCCTTCACCGGATTGTTTCATCTGGTTCCAGCGTTACTGTAGCATCCAGGCTCTTATTTTGGAAAGTCCTTCTTGTGAATTTCCTGACGTCCAGCTTGCAGTATAGGCTCTTGGTCTTGCTACATCCATTTCAGCCCTCAAGCCTCCACCAACCACCAACCAGCCACCAACCTCCAGCCACTTCTAGCCTCTCTGATAAACTCATTATTTGTTCAGCCTTTTTCCAAAGGCTATTTTTCCAACTTCCACTTCTGCAACTGAAGGAGGAAAAGACGCAAGAAAAAAGAGGACAAGAGAGAAGGAAGGGTGGTGAAAGGATGGAAAGATTTCTTTAAGCCCCGTGTTAACATCCGCTAAACCATTTGGGGTCTGCATGTGAGCGATATGTGCGAACAAGGTCTCAGCAGAGTGAGGGCACAACCCTCAGTGTGTGTGTTTATTTTTGAAAATCTCAGACAGCGAGATAAACTTTGCGTTCGTTATTTCTCCCATGCATGCTCAGGTCTGAGGTATGCAGGTTAGTGTGGGAGGGAGTCAACACACAAGCACACAAATATGCACTTTTGCATACTCTGCACACTTTCTGCACTCTCACTTGAAGCCAGCTTTTTCGGCTCGTCCTTCAACAACGTCGGGCGTCACACGATCGCTGGTGAGGACTGATTTTTTGTTCAACAACTTGGAAAAAAATTCAACTTGACGCTCGGCCAAGAACAGATTCAGACTAACCAGTTCTTATCTTTTCATCGTCAGGAATACTTGTGATGCTCCGCGTGTTTTAAAAGCAAGAAAAAAAAAGTGTGTCGGCTCAGAGTTGCCACTTAATATGCAAGGAGAATATTGGACAGATGTTTATTCATCTCTGTTTGTGGTGAAAATAATTCCTTTTGCGGCTTCAATGATTTTCCAAAATACCTAGATTGCTTTTCATCGGCTCACGTATGCTTAAAACAAATCTTCTCCAAATGAAACTACACTGAAACGCAAGCTGACTCACAAAAACATGAAGGTAGTTGCAGGTAAGTTACGAGGAAAGAAAACCATTCCGTTCAAGAAGTCTCATACCCTACATGACCTGGAGACATTCCCGCTCTGCAGTTTTGTCAGGAAACCTGTCGACATAATGAAGGCCTTGTAGGAAGCATCTGAATTTTATTTTCTCACCAGCTTTTGCGCCAATATTTATTCAGCGCCTTTCTGCCAATATATGTGCGTGTCTACAGAAGCCATGTGACAAAAAACGCGGCCAAGAATTTAAATTTAACCCAGAACACAAAGTCTGCCTTGTTGAAGTTTGTTGATAAAGTAAAGAGGATGGATTTTGCTCATAGTTGTTTATTTTAATTTAAAAAAAAAAAAAGAACCCATATGAATTAGTTTTTCAGGTTTCCGTGGAGTTGATGGTTAAGAGTGGCTGATGGGAGAAATAACAGCGTCTTGTGATCAGCCTGCATTTTGATGTGAAGCAGTGGGAGATGGAAAGCGAACATTTTCAAGTGTTATTCTGGAGTGTGGGGCTTCAAGGAATCACTATGTGTGTGTGTGTATGTGTGTGTGTGCGTGTGCGCCTGGTCCAGCTTGGCCTGGCACTGCCCGCTTGTCTCCTCTGCTGTTGCCATGACGATGGCCGCCATGCCAAGCCAACACCATATGGTTGCTATGGTAATATTCCACTTTTTTTTGGCTGCTGCCACTCAACCAGGTGTATCTGCCAGCTGGTGACGACAGGTGGACTGTGGGCGTGTGTGTGTGTGTGTTAGAGTGCGTAAACCAAAAGATCTGCGTCCATTCTTAAACTGCGATGTTTCTGAGCTCTTATTCATCATTTGTTGACTCTTGATTGATTTGTGAAGCTTTTACTTTTACTCTGAGTCCTTTCCATGTCTCCTGTTTTGCAAATTCAGCATTTTGTAGTGACCTTTTGGAGCGGTTGCTTATTTTCTTCCTGACAAAGTAAAGTATGATCTTCACACGTTGCTTGAAGCGTGCCGGCTAACAACATCATAACCACCTAACTGACATATCACCATCACCTGTCAAACAAAACTATGCTGTGAAAGGAGTGTCAGGAAAGAATTCATGACATTTCCTGCTTCCTGACATGCTGAATATCTGCCTGTGTTCTGGCTCCATAGCGCCCCTAGTGGTTGAAAACTCCTGACTGCATTCCTGAGCTATTTGTCTGTACTGTACCGCCTGCACCTTCACTGCTTTATCAGCCAGGGTGTCAGTCCTTTCAAGAGGCTGTTACTCTGGTGCTAGATTATACTCGGTGATCGCTGACGGCTAATGTCAAGAGGTGTTATTTATTATCTATTTATTTTGCTTTAAAATCTGGCTGTGTTCCAATTCCTTCACAAAAATCTACTTGTATACAGGAGATGATTACCACGTTAGCATAACGTGACATCTTGCTCTTGCGTGGAGCAACTGAATTAATTTTATTCTGACAATATTCCAAAATAATTATTATTCAACAAACATCCCTGTGGAAGGAAACATTTTCTCTAAAATTGCAAGATAATTCCCCACCTCACTGATAAAAAAAATAAAAAAATAATATATATATATATATATATATATCACAAATAGTGAAAATAGTGGGGAGATAATGACATTATCAGGTACAGTTATGCCTTTTCCTGCAGCATCACCATTATGATGATGAAAACTCACCATTCCACATTAGTGGGCCTATGCCAGCAGACCAGAAGAATGACAGTAGGAGGCCCGCTCGCGGCGCCTCCCAAACAGGATGTACCAGTCTATGAGGAGGAGGATTACAGCCTCAACCGGAGCAACACCAACCGCCAGTAGGGTAAAATGTTGCTTCACTTGTTTAAGTTCACAATCAATATTTTGTGCACATTCCCCCATACGACTCAGGAGATTGTGTAATGTTTCCTCCTACATGAATGTGTGTGTATGTGTGTGTGCGTGTGTGTGTGTGTGTGTGTGTGTGTGTGTGTGTGTGTGTGTGTGTGTGTGTGTCGTGGGCGGGGTTCCAGGCTCCCCACCTGTCTGCAATCAGCTCATCAAGAACCTCTGCCCTCCTTCATCTGGTCACCAGATTACCCAGACTGCTCTGCTGCGGCAGTGGCGGCGACACTCTCAGCTGCTCGCTGCTTTTAATTGCGTGTTTCTCGTGTTTTCTCCTCCTGCCTCCTGCTAACCTTGTTCTCCCGCTCTCAGGACTCCGGCGCCGGCTCCTCTAGCTTCAGCCGTCACCTCCCACGCTTCCCTTCTCCTCTCCACGCTCGCCAGCCTTCAGCTGCCTAAACCGCTCAGCTTGCACTCCACCATCCGCTCCACACACCTCCGCCTGACTTCGCCTGCACTCCACCTAACCTTTCCCTCAGCGCATTCACCTCTAAATCAAGAACCGCTGTGTCTGTGTCTGCCTTTTTCTTTTCACAGATTTCCAAATCTTCCAAAATAAATTCAATCCTTGTCAGACTGATGCTGAAACGGATGCTGTGACTTCACCAGCAATCTTGGATTAGGTAATGTCTCCTTGGGGGATGATGTGAAAGCTAAAAAAAAAGAAAAAAAGTGGGTACGTTTCCAAACCCCAGGTCTTAGGGTTTATAATTGACATTCACAGCAGGCCAGGAAGGACAGGGGACGTGAAAGATTGCATCAAATTCAGAGCCGGTGTAAGAGTTTGCTCTTGCCAGAGGAGAGGTTTGAGAGTGTGTCCTTTGTGTTTCTTGTGTACGAGTCTCCTCACACTATGAATGTATGTGCTGACATGCACACTATAAGTATCTGTGCAATGGTGTGTGTCTGTGTGTTTGCCTGTGGAGAAGGGAGGAGGTAAATTCATATCAGTGTTTTTGCTACAGGCATGGCAATTATGGTCGTTTTTAATAACTGCGCTTTATAATCATTTAGCACTGATGATACACAAACACACACAGACACACATCTCTTGAGGCACTGATGAATTTAGATGTGATAGGCACTGAAGCTGAACTTAAGGGAGGGAAGTTGGGGGATGGATGGATAAAGGGTGAGGAAGGCCAAGAGACAGAGGCGGTGAAAGTTGTTCTTTGCAACAATAGCTTGCATTGAAATGTTGATTTTTAATCAGGAAACAAACTGATCACTGCCTCTGGAAACAGAGGAGAAAAATACAAATGTTTGCAAATCGATAAATGTTTTCAGCGCCTAAAAGAAGATGATTTTGCATGAGATGAATGCAATCCCCTCATAAATGTTGTATATTGGTTGTGCTGCCCTGTAAGACAAATCCTGCAGGTCAGGAACCCCTACAAGATAAATAAGGACAACATTTCAGGACGGGACAGAATAAAAAAAGAATGTTGTCCAACAACCTCAGATTTATACTTGCTTTTCCTCACTTTTCTCATCTTCATTCTCTCCTTCTTCCTCCAGCAATGATTTATATAGAACAATTCAGGAGGTATGAATTAACCTCCTCTCTTGTGGCCCGATAGAGTTTTGAAATCCTCTCCTCTCCTCTCCTCTCCTCTCCTCTCCTCTCCTCTCATGGGTTTCGACAGGTACTGAGTGTGGCAGAGCTGAGTGAATTGGTTGCTGAGATGGGTCATTAGCTTTTTCGCCCTCGCCATCGATCTGAGGCGGAAGAGATGGGGAGGAAAGAGAGAGAGAGAGAGAGAGCGACAGATGGCGAGAGAGGAAGACAGAAGCGTGGCCGTGCCTTTTAAATTGAGACGACTGGAGAGAATCAAACAAAGAATGGAGTGACCACAACATGATTGGTCAGGTTAAATGGATTAAACTGTCTAGAATGCTTTGTTTTAGCTTAATGTCACAGGTCCGGTAAATGGGTCTGATGAGGCGGCCATTTTTTTCTGCTATTTTGGGTTCATTTTGGGAACACAGAATGGCTTGAGTGGAAACCAGCAAAGAGGATTATGTAATTCTCCGTTAGCTCGACCGGCTAATCTAACCCACAGAAATAATTATTTTTGAACTAATTCTGAAGAAGTCATCTGCATGTTATTCTAATTAATTTGCAGAAACGTCTCAAACTTCTTGCTGAAACATGAACCGTTCAAGCTGGATTTAGAGAAACCACTTCAGAGATATTCAAGCATGTATTTGATTAATTGATCAGTATAGATGTTTCCTGGTCCACGGAGAATCTCTTCAGCCATTAAAAAGGTTTTTCCAGAGTCAACAATGTTGTACTTCTTAATTTGCAACCCTTTCAGTAGATATTAGTGATCAATCACCACAGCGATTACCACAAGAGCCCCAACAAAGACCATCTAAGATTCATTAAGACAATTCCATGATGTTTCTGCTCATTTTATTCTTTTCTGAGCTAGCTGCTAACCATTACTGGCTGATTTTTATTTTTTTTTAAAACGGGCTCTGTTTCTGCCAATGTCTGATAATTAGCCTCAGTGCTAATTATCAAACATTAGAATTTTCTGGACTAGGATGGTGAACATCGTGCAGCTTCTATGCAGACGACTGTGTGCTGTATTATCATTGTTCGCAGGCTAAATTTCATCACCCAGCCTCTTTGCAGACCGTCTCCAGTGCAGTAAATAAAGCGCCCCATGTGCCACTTCGTCTCACGTAGGTGTGTATTTGACCCGCGAACAGTGTGTGTTGGTTCACGCCCAACCGCCAAATGCTGTTAGCTTTCAGCTAGCTCGCTACGGAAGCGCCAGCTGTCTGGGAGAGGGCAGTAAATCAGCCTGTCAGTGATTCCAGTTGGTCTAATTATTAAAATCCGTCCTAACCTTCCTCCTCCTCCTCCTCCCCCTCTGTAAGTTTGTGATGTACTTTTATTAAAGCACAAACATGCACTTATTTTCTACTTAACGTTCTCCTTCCTCCACAACTTGAATGTCTTTTTTCCTCCTCCCTCCTTCATTTTGCCAACGCCGGGTAATTATGCTGCATTTGTGTGTCTCTGTTTCACAATTCTTAAAGTGCCTCACTCATCTTTTCAGTGTGTAGGCTGAGGATTCGACTATCCCATAAAACACCTCAATTCCACTCTGCTCATCCCCTCCACCGTCTTAATGAACTGTGACATCACCGCCTCGCCGTTCTAACGGACTGTGACATCACTGCGGTTGTGTTTATTGATTATAACTCTGGCAGCCTTCAGGAAGTTGAAATAAGATCCCAATCCAATCACGGCTCAACTTAATGCCATTAGTAGCTGCCATTGGCTGGATGGTTGCTCGGTAACCTGATTAGTACTAAAGCAGTTTGATGTTAATGAGATTTGCTCTTATTGGTGTCTGATCAAATCACATCAGGGATGAGTGTGCAAGGACACACACACACACACACACACACACATACACATAGCTTAAGAAAATGCAGGAAAAGAGGCAGATGACGCAGGAATTAACCTAAAGATGAGTCACCTTCGGCACCCAAATGATTCTGTTAAAGCTGATTTTAAGGCACAACAACAAACTGGAACAGAGAGATAAAAGTGGGGAGATTTACAGCTCCCTAGAATCCAAGTTCTGCACTAACACCAACATCCTCAGTGTGCAGCGAAAGACTCCATCAATCCTCTGGAATTGATCCACGTGGAGAGGCAAAGCTATGAGGTAACCCCCCACCCCCCACCTCCCACCCACCCCTTGCAGGTTGCACAATTCATCCCAAGATTCCCTCCCAAACCACGGAGATCTTCTGATGCATGACTGGTTTATCAAAATCAAACGGCCAAATTGAATCAGAGTTGGGTTTGGGATGAGAGTACGACACTGGTCAATACTACCCAATCAATTTTTGCCCTCTGTCCACACTCAGCAGGAGACTTTAGCTGTGATAGTGGTCCAAAAAATAAAGTTTTTGTTCTCATGGTCTAATACGGTTGGGTGCCTTTTATAGAAGTCATTTAAAAAAAAAGATTTTTGCCTTAGATTGTCTCAGTGGCTGCACACTTTGATTGGCATTACAGTTAGCTATGCATTTCTCAGGATATTAAACTACATTCTTGTTTCAGCCAATTTAATGTGCAAGGAAATAAATCGTGATGGAGTAAAAGGTGGGGAACATCCTGGATGAGTCGCCAGTTCATCGTGAGATGACATAAAAAGGCTAACAACCATTCTTTTTCAGATTCACACCGATTATTTTAGGATTATCTTATATATTTATTTATTTATTTATTTCTCAAATCCAGTTTCTTTTGCCTGTTGGTCTTCATGGAAAACAACCACACCCTGTGGGTTTTTTCTTTTTTTTCTACAATTCTGTCTCAAGTTTCCCGTATCTCAATGATTTAATAGCGATTTACTGCCATACTGTCGAACGTCAATGGCACGATTTTTCTTTCCTTTGTGATCTTCTCCTATATGGACCCCAATATTCTGCAGATATGGATCCACTTCAAACCATAAGCAGCAGTTCAGAGATCATATTTGTGTACTCTCTCTAGTGTGTGTGTGTGTGTGTGTGTGTGTGTGTGTGTGTGTGTGTGTGTGTGTGTGTGTGTGTGTGTGTGTGTGTGTGTGTGTGTGTGTGTGTGTGTGTGTGTGTGTGTGTGTGTGTGTGTGTGTGTGTGTGTGTGTGTGTGTGTGTGTGTGTGTGTGTGTGTGTGGGTGTGTGTAGGTGCATGGTTCCCTTCTCTTTGTAAGCTGAAATGCCAACTACTCTTTTCACTCTTACTGATTCCCTTATAATTAATCAGCCATGCAATTATGCTGCAGAATAGAGAGAGAGAGAGAAGGAGAGGTGGAGAGACAGAGCGACTGAGAAAAGAGAGAGAGAGAATTAAAACTTCTCTTTGAATCTATTGTGGGGGGCGAGAGAAGAAAGGAGATGAAGGAAGAGAGACGGAGAAAGAGAGGGCATCACTTGAAAGGTGATAATAAGGAGCCCTTAAAAGAACAAATGAAAATGTCATTTCCCCCCCCCCACACACACACACACAGCTCTTGCCCCCACCCTCCCCCGTCTGTCCTGTGGAGGGATAATGAGGGGGGGGAAAGGGAGAAAGTGAGGGAGAGCGAGTGTTCCTCTACATGAGACCTTTTGTCGAAACATCTTTACACATGTTCCTTCCCTTCCTCCCTTCCTCCTCCTCCTTTCCTTGGTACCTTAGCATCCCCCCTTCTCGCCATCCAGCCCCCCCCCCCCCAGCACTCTTTTCCCTTTATAAAATTCTACCTTCCTCCTAGAGAACCGTCTTCCGCCGCCCCCACCTCATTGTCTTTCCTCTCTTTCCTTTTGCACTCCATTACGCCAGGCTTTAATTCCAGGTCGTTATTGAGGCGATGGTATCGGATTGGGTCAGAGCCGAGTCTGTGTGCCCCCCGCCCCCCCCGTCTCAACCAATAGAAAGGTCAGTTATTATGGTAATAGGACACAGTTTGATATTAGAACCCTTCTCTTTGTACCAGACGAGTTTCATTACTCTGGAGAAGCTCTCATTACAGCCTCACCCCGGCTCTCTTTCGTGGAGAGGATAATCCATGAGGCAGAAAAATACGCTGCCGAGGTGCCCTTGAGCAAAACATAAAAAATAGCACGTTCATAAGACCGTGGTTTACTGTATTCTGGGTTCCTGTTTATTTCCAGGAGAGAATATTTCATCGGGGCACTTCAGACGGAACGGTTTTCTCCGTCCCCTGTCATTAGGAAACACTTTGATTCAAGTGTCAGAACTATGCTTTTAGTGTTTGCGCCGCCTCGGCTCCTTTCAGGTCGTTTCACAGCGTAAGTGACGACCGCGGAGAAATTAGTCCTTTCCAGTGAAAGGTGAGTACAGAGCCGAGGGCAGCCTGGCAGGCAGAGCAGGGAACAAACGCCTCCTCACGGAAAAACCAGTGTGAAACCGCAGGTGAATCACGCTGAGCCTTTTGAGGAACGTCAGCTTACTACTCTTGACGCTTGGCCGGGGGCATGGCAGCCCTGATCCGTCCTCCAGAGAGGAAAAGACTGTGTGGTTGCTTTTCTTCTGATGTGTGCACTGTGTCATATTTGTCTGATTCACAAACGCAAGCCTTTTGTGTTCTCTGTACACACACACACACACACGGACTACATAGTCATGTGGATGTATTATGAACATTTTTGGCGTTGTACTAGCGTTACATAGTGTACCCATGGTGATGCATTGAGAACTTACATATGCATTATGCAGACCTCTCTCCACCCAAAGCACTCAGAGGTTCGACTATATTCACAGTGTGGCTTTTTTATTCCCAGAAAATAACATTTTAATTGGAAAGTTACATCATCGTTTGTGCAATAATTAAATCCAGTGACCCCCCCGCGAGAAGCCCTGACCCAAAAGAGACGCACCCAAGGCGTCTTGTAAACATAAATTACATGGAGGAGGAACCAAATATGAAGCACTGATTTAAATTGGCTTTATTTAAAAAGTAGTAGACTACAAACTTCATCTAGGGTTTCTGTCCCTATAGGGTTCCATAACACAGTGCATTTTATTCTATACTAAATGCCCTTTTAAATGCTTTAATGGGGGGGGGGGTAACTTCTGATTTGTTGGTATAAACTAAAGCCATCTTACAGGGCAGACAGTAAATAATACACAAGAATAAATGGGCGGCTCTTGCAGTGTCCAATCAACTTCCAGGATTAGATATTTGTTTGCCTAAATAATACATATTTAGATTTATATATCTTAATATGACTTCACTGGCGTCGCGCTGGGAGTGTCCCCTGCCTCATGCCCCCAGTCGGCTGGGATAGGCTGCAGCACTGATGAAGCAGATATGTTAGAAACTGAGTGAATGTAATTTTATTTTTTTTTGTTACAATAATGGGTTTGATAATAATTTCAAGTAATGATTCTTCGCTGATCTCAGTTGTAAGAAAGGAGTTTGTAAGTCATTATCATGTCTACACATCTGTCATTACCGCACAAAGTAAAGGTAAGTTTGAGTGTATTTTCATCGGGTGACACGTCCTCAGATGTGATGGTGACAATCCTCAGTGTCTTTTTATCTGAACAGGACAGCCGGAGCAGCAGTGAACTCATCATGAATGACTGTAATTGCCTGTGAGCGCCTCTAAATGGGGGGCTACTTGAATGGAAGTCTGCTCCCTTCTTTCTCCTGGTGTTCCCACTGAGGAGCAAATGATGCTGAGAGGCAGCGTGCAGTCTGCAGACTATGCGCTGATCGTCGTGGAGACGCTTTAGGGGGGAGGCTCGGTCCGGCTTGACCGAAGCGATCAGAAATCAGTGGAACACACCGTGGAATCAGACAAGACTATTACCAAAAGATGGAGGGCCCCTGGGCGTGGAGAGAGAGGAGATGAAAGGTAGAAGAATGGCTAAATGACTCCTCAACACATCGCCCCAGCACTAATTACTGATTAAAAACCATTCAACTGCTGTCTCTCATTTTTTTCCCCCCTCATTCACACAGAAATCTACACACAAATCCAGATGATCTGCTTATGTATAACAGAAAAGTAAGACAAAAATGTATCTGATAAACGAGCAAGAACAAAAAAAAAGATGGAGACACAGACAGAAAATGACACATAGAGGGACGGTTAGAGAGGAACAGAGGGAGGGACGGAGGAATAGAGGGAATACTCGTCTATTGTCTTTTCATCACAGAGGGCTCATTGTTTCTAATCCACTTACGCACACTGGGGCTCCTGATACACAAACACACACACACAGGAATAATTTAGGCATTTAGCTGCAACGTGCATGATGTACACACACACACACACACACACACACACACACACACACACACACACCCACAAACACACATCCCGGGTTAATTGGTCTGTTCCTCAGTGGGGAGGATTCAAACTGATCTCAACTGAACCACGTTACTCTAATTCTAATATATCTTAATATATATCAAGTGTTTGACACGTATATATATATATTATATACACGTATATATAATATATCTACTTATATATTTTTTAATACATTACTTTTTTCTGCTCTGACGGTCGTAAATGAATCTGTGATGATCAATAACATCCACCATATTTCTTTACAAACTACTGGAAAAGAAGCGACGCACAGGAGAGTCACATGTTTATAACAATCTCTAGGAGCCAATCGTATCGTGTCTGTTACACCTAGACGGGGGGGGGGAGCAAGAAGGGCGGAGCCAAGACATTGCATTCCACTGAGAAGTGTCAAATATGGCTATGATTTATTAAATAGCAGCTTTTGCTTTATAAAACACCGGAGTTTGGTGTGTGCACGTTGGGTTTTGAATTTTCAAGTCCCTGAATGTTGATCATGACTAAATAAATGTTTGTCATGCATGTCGTCAAATAAAAAAAAACCAAATCAACCTGATTTCTAAATTATGTCTCGGACTCTAATTTGAAATATGTAATCGTCAGTGCTGCGCTATGAATCATGGGATAGAAGGGGCCGTTAAGGATCCAGTTGCTGATCTTTTGCTGCTGTCTTACATTCCACCTCTGAATCTAAACACAGTTTATATAGGCCTCCCTGGAGGAACAGAAGCTCCATCTCAATGGGACTTTCCTGACGAAAAAAGAAAGGATAAATAAAATAAAAATAAAATACAGCTGCCACGGGAGGGAGAGGAAAAATGAGACCGCGGTGACACCAATCACGGGCAGGCTGATCAATCACGACGGAGAGGGGAAAGACAAGAGGCAGGAAATCAAAAGTGAAGAAATAGGTGGGTGGCAAGGTAAAACAGAAAAAGATGGAATGTACAGAAACACAATGGGGAAATAAATCCCACGAGAGAAAAATGAAAGCCCTTTTTGAGATCTCAGAACTCCAGTTAAATCTCTCCAAAGGGCAACTTATTATTTTTGGGGTAATTAAAGTCATTTTTTTGGACCCTGCAGACGGACTTAGGAGTCTTTGTCCTCCTGACGTTACATCAAACAGGCCAGCAGGATCAATGGCCCAGAGCTTAGTGAGTCCCTTTAAGGGGACATTGAGTATTGGATGGACTGGAAATTCTGCACTCATTACTCAACATAATGGTCAGACATAGAGGGGGGGGGGAGGAAGACATAGAGAGTTAGTGAGAGTGTGAGTGAACGTGTCCAACACTTGATCATGCAATATTACCCCTCTATAGATAAAGTAAAAAATGCTGAGTTGTGGTTTTGCCACCTTTCTCCCGGACCATCTATCTCACTAACTGTTACAGCAGTGGAAGCTGCTATTTCTACAGGAAATTACCATAGAGCCCCCACTACCCCTACCAATGACTGCATTAGCCTTATCTCCTGCAGAAACTACAATATGCGGAGCTATTTCCACCCAAGCACTCAGAGGTAGACTCTATATTCCCTTTGTGGCTTTTCATTCCCAGAAATAAAATTTTAATTGAAAATTACACCGCCTTTTGAGTGATGATTAAATCCAGTGACCCCTGTGAGAACCCCAGACCCAAGAAACCCATTTATACCACCATGTAGATTTTGGAAATGGACTAATATTTTATCTAAATATGAAATTGTTCCTGTCTAATCTTAAATTAGTACATTTTTTTCTGTTTGAAATGCCATTTTCTTTTGCCTGGCAGCAGAAAATAAGAAGGTCCGGTTGAAACACTCCCACTGTAAAGGATTATAACTCCCATGAACATTTTAGCTCATTTCAACCAGGAAGCCCACAGCAGTAATAATAGATGTTAATTGATGTGAGGGAAATTCAGTGTGAGCATCACATTTATTGTAAATCCTTCCTCCCTATATGTTAACACAGAGCGGATTCTTGAATTTTTAACACTTAAAAATCGCAAATAGCTTAAAAATGTTATATTTTGTTTTAAAAAAGCCCTAAAATAAACTGTTTTATGTTGATTTTCGTTGCATCTACATCACCTGTGTCATACTCGAGCCCCGCGGGCCAAATGTGGCCCTCCACGTCATTTAATGTGGCCCACGAGAGCATGAAAGGTGTAAAAATAAACATACACGTATTTTTTCTGTGCGACTGTAAAGTTTGTAGCTTAAGGACAGCCGTCATGCTGATGTGACCCTCGGTGAAAATTAGTTTGACACCCCAGATCTTACCTGTAATCATCTTTCTCTTTATATATTTGATATTTTTGAGTAGAGTTTTTTGAGTATCAAAAGTTGTTGAAGAAATACTAACATGTGGAAATCTCAAAAGTACAATATATTTTCATCACCAACATTTTGACACTTCGGACGTCCCTCTTCCAGCACAGCTCCAGACATCCGGGGTCAAAAGACGAAGAAAGATGCAGCACGCATTTTCAAATTTTAGCTCTGACACTTTTATTTCACCTTCCCCTTTAAATTACATTCCTAAATTGCAGAATCCAATACAAAAACTTCCAATTTTTCTACAGTGAATTATTTGTCAATGTCAGTGTGAGCTTCAACCTCAATCTGTAAAGAGCACAAAATGTTGAACATGCAAACACACATATATACACACACACACACACACATACACACACAGATCATCCTGTATCCTGCTGTTGAAACAGAGCAGACCAGCAGCTGCTGAGAACCAATATCACTAATGACTGACCTCACCATGGACAACAAACACACACCCTGACACACACCGGAGTTAGCCGCTAATCAGTCCAGCATGTGTGCGCTGCATTAGCACATGATAATTCTTTATGTGCATGTGTGTGTGTGTGTGCGTGTGTGTGTCATATGCGGGTCATTGTGTGTGCGATCTGTGTCAGACGATATTAAATTTAATCATCATCTGTCTGCACGCACACACACGCACACACACACACACACACAAACACACACACACCACATCTGCCACAGTGTGGGCCTGTGAACCAAAGCAGACTGTCTTTTCAAAGATACCTGTTCGCAGCAGCAACCCGGCGTTTGTGTTGGAACACCATGTGGTTAAAATGAGGACACGGGTTTTACACAATCAATGAAAACAGGCCAGCAGTCACCACCCATGACTAATGAGCACCAAATTGCCTTTTAAGTAGCTTTCAAGTATGTTGCTCTAGTTGAGAATGGGTCATTTTTACACATTTCACTGGAGTAACACTTAGACCAACCGGTGTGAGCCGTGACACACACTGGGACACGGCGTGTTCCGTGTGGAGTTTGGATTTTATGCCCATGTTTGCACCTCGGGGGGCTCTTTTTTCCCTCGACCTCGGCGCTAGCTTACAGCTGGAGCCACACCAACACCGCAGCGGCCCGCTGGTCCTTTTACCTGTAGGGGTTATGTGTTGCAAAAGTTGTATGATGTGATGGTAAATTTAGCCTTTGTGAGCATTTCTTGGATCCAAGTCCAGTATTTATTTGTATTTTGCAATGATTTATGCTGCTTGAAAACTAAATGCTCCTGCGCTCATCAATTTTAATCTTATCTTGTTTTCTAGTCCAGGAAATTAAAACCTGGACTAACCACTTTCAGACGACATCAGCCTCGGTGGATGTAACAGAAAAACCTTATTCAAAATCTCAACAGCATGGAATCATGGGAGAAAAATCAAGGTTAATCTGGCTGATCGGTGCGCGTTTCATCGAACAGGAAAGAGCTGTGTTCATGTGAGCGGTGCTTCTGTAATGAGGCGTCCACATCTGTTGACCCCCAAACTCACGGAGATTAAAAATGACCCTGGCTTATTAGGACATTTAATTATGATAATGCTGTCATCATGTTATGACCTCCAGAGATGCAGCGCTGTTATTACATTATGGATGTTTGGTTACTGTTGTAGGCCAGCTGCGCATTCATCTTCATTTGCAGCGATGGTTCAGTCACGGAGAAATCTCTTGACGGAATCAGTGGTGCGTTTAGAATCAAAGAAAAAAACAATGAGGACATCCGGGTTTATCCAGCCTTTGTGCTCGATGAGGATGACAGAAAAGGTATCTGCCTGATTTTCATGGAATTTTACTGATGGTTCTTCATCTGCGGATCAAGCGACCAAAAGTGGTTGAGGTAGACACAATCGTTTCAACCTAAAACATCCATATGACTGTCCGTTACTGGATAATAACATATTCTGGGACTGAAAATTGGTTTCAGATTGTAAGTTCTACAAAACACCACAAACAAACCTTCAGATCTGCAAAATAAGAAGCAACTAAAGTGAAGGCAGAGATCAGCCTTGGAGGAGGCTGAGCTGCAGTTTAGTGGGAAAATATTTTTGCAATTACAGTTATTTTCATCAAGGATGATTCAGCTTTTTGTTTAACTTTTTTCATTTGATGGTTTGATTTATAGAAATTGTGAAAATAGGGCCAAACACCATTTCAATGGAGCTATTTCCCAGAGGGCAAAAAAAAGTGACACCTTCACAATGCTGGTTTTAGTCCAATAAACAAGACCTCAATTCAAGCAAAAATAAATTAGAATTATTCATCACAAAAAATGAAGAAAATCCTCCCATTCATGAAGCTGGTGTCGTGACATCGCAGGATTGATCGATCGTTTCACCCTGCCTTTTTGTGTGAAGCAACAACTGTCATTAAAACATGTTGACGCAAACATAGCTCTGTCAAAGTAGCACAAAAAGGGACGACTCAAGCAGAGATGAGTGTCTCCGATGTGTTTTAAATTTGTGACTCATGCAAAAATCAACAGTAAATGATAGGAGGGGGAAAAAAAGGCTGCACGGTGTAGAAACGTACGGGGGGAGCAGCAGGTGCAGGATCCAGAAGGTGTTTCGACTCGCCTATTTTTAAAGGATATGGCTGGGATAAAGAAGATCAATTTTAGGGATTGTGGAGCTGCAGTCTCTGGCAGACTCGCAATGGAGTGAGTTACAGCCAAAGGAGGGATGGAGGGAGTGATGGCTGGAGACGGTGGAGATGTGGACTGGTGAGCTCAGATAAAGCCGAGTGTTGCCAGGAATGGATTAACAGATGAATTGGTCTGATGAATGAGCGAGTACAGCACTGATAGACTTGTAGGACTGCCCATAAGTCATTAATATTTATGAAGGCAGAAGCTGAGCGAAGTGCTTTTTTGTTCTAATGTTCTGGTCAAGTTGAGGTCTCAGACCTCATCGCCAGACGCCAACCGAAGACTTTAGTTTAATATCTTTAGTCCAAAGAAGCAGGTATGGAAAATGCTTACCATAAAATATCAGTACATTTAATATTACATTTTGTTCGCTGAGATATAAATCATTACCGGAGGCCAGCATCTTGAGAAGAAAATTTGCTGAAAAGAACAAACACAAATATTTATTTATTTCATTAGAATCCAGATGTTTAATAGTCTAGTACAGTATTTTTCACACCTAATTTGACTGCTGACCTTCATTTTTGAAAAAAACAAAACAAAACAAAACCCCCACATTTATCTCCTTCCTCCTGTCGGATTTATTTAACTTAAAACACTCCGACTTCATCCACACACGGTTCTAACTCGAGTAAGACTCGGCCCAAACTGCAGCGACTGAAATGTGAAGCCGGTCTGAAAAACACGACCGCATTAGCTCCGTGCTGACCTCCTTGCATTTGCTCCAATTTCAAGGTACTCCAGCTGACACAACATTACATGGACTTGCACCATCTGAGGCCTGTCTGAAGCCACAAGCACATCTCCCCACTATTCACACAGCTAACAGAACAGCCTTTGGTATTTGGAATAGATTTCTGGCCATCTAAAAGCAATTCAGTGCAAAGTTTTAATCACTACCCGGCTTTGGGAGCTGCTACTGCCTGTTTTCTGCAGTGTCTGTGTGTGTGTGTGTGTGTGTGTGTGTGTGTGTGTGTGTGTGTGTGTGTGTGTGTGTGTGTGTGTGTGTGTGTGTGTGTGTGTGTGTGTGTGTGTGTGTGTGTGTGTGTGATTAATGCAAAGGCCTGATGTTCTTTAAACTAATAACTTCCTACTTATATAATTTTCATGAGGTGGTCTTTGGGAGACTTGAACTCAACATGCAGTTTCTTTATTTTCAGTCCTCTTTCTTCCACCAGGGTTTTCTTATGGAAAACCATCCAATGAGCTGCAAGAGACTGGATCAGCCAATCAGCTTCTTATCATGCTTTAAGCATGCAGTTATCAGGCTGCTGTTCTGCTGTTTGTTGTTTCTGTTAAAGACATTAAAAAAAAAAGTTGCTGAGAGTTTTTGATTACGTATTGCATACGTGTTGTTTTTTTTCTTTTCTCGAGTCAGATTCCAGGATTTGATTCAGCAGAAAACAAAAATTGCAGCCATGCCGAGGGTACGATGATGCTACAACTGAATGGAATGAGCATAATGCGCACACAGAAATTGCTAAAAGGGCTCATCTGGGGATGAGCAGCAAAGTTTTCTTATTACAAGACAAGAGTGTATAATTTAGCAGTAAAATATTGTCTGATTTTTTTCCCAGAATGCCTCATTCATAAAAATATTATACAAAAAACCAACAGCAGACTGACAGAAATGAAGAAATAAGATATTTTTATTGCACTGAAATGTCATCGGTGTTAAACACATGCCCTTCATCCATATAGACTGCATCATGCATGCTAGGCAAAATAAGCTGAACAAACACACGCACACACACACACACCGCCCTACAATGACACTCCCATTCACACACACATACATTAATACACACGGTGTATTCTCCACCAGGCAGATGTGAGGAGGATTAACAAAGTTGGCAGTCAGCAGCGAGCTCCTTATCCTCTGGAGCTTATTCACTTTGCCACGCTACCTCTGCTTCTTTCTCAGCGCCAATCTCTGCCTCCATCTTCACCTCATGATTTCTCGGTTCTCCTTCTCTCTCTCCTCCTCCTCCTCCTCCTCTTCCTCCTTTCATTTCTCCCGTATCCATCTTCCAGATCTCCCGCGCTTTGTCAGAGTGTCTCGTACCTCTGCAAAAAAAAAAAAAAAAAAAAAAAAAGCAGCTCGCCAGGCTTTAGACCCGCCACCTTTAGTTGAGTCATCAATTAGTCAATCATGGTAAAATTTGTCGTCAGCTATTTTGATGATGTGTTAATCGTTCCGGTCACTTTTCAAGCAAACGTGTCAAACTGCGTGTGAATTCACCGTTTCCCTTTGACGTTTATGATGAATGAGTACGATTAGCGAACGAGAGGGAATTTGTCACAATTTGTCATCTTATAAATAAAGCGATTAATTCATTAATTGTGAAATTAACCGTCAGATTAATCAACAGTGAAAATGGCATCCTGACTGAGCCTCTTTGTATTTTCTCTTTCTGTGACATTTACTCTCCTCTGACATTTCCTTTCCCGGGATAACACATTTATTCATTTAACAAAGAGCTATTAAAGAGGCGAGAAAAACTCCCTGAGCTAAGACGCTTGCCAAAAACTTGCTAATTGTCACTTAGCTTGCTGTTAACTCTCTTGAAAAAGGAAATATTAGCACGCATGGTGTTTTCAAAGGAAACGTTTGCACCCATTCTGACAAAAGGAGGGATGGATAGAAGTGGACGGGGCAACACAAGTACGGTTCAATCACTTTTTTCATTTTTTCGAGCAGAAGTTTCATTTTTGTGAGTCATATTTAATTTAAATCGAATAAAAAAAAAGTATAAATCTATCTTAGCGACCCTTAAAGGTGGTTGATGACTTCAGGAAGGAGCTGCAACGTCTTTCTTCCAGTATTTATTGTAAGTTTTCAGAATTCATGACAAAAACACTCAACAGATAAAAACATTTTCCTAAATGCTTTTCATGCTGCTGTGTAACCCCCCCTTCCCCCCTCCAGGGGTTTAAAGTTGAAGGACGGACATCTTCATGGACGTATATCTCATCATGGATCCTTTAGCTGGTTGGCTGTGAGGTGAGTGCATACATCTCAGGTATAATTGGCTCCTGTGGGATTGACCAGAACGACCTTCCATCCTGACCCCGGCTGACCCTGACCCGACCCGGGCCCCCGTTACGGCGAGGTCAGAGCCGATACGCTCCGAAAACACTGTACCTGTGTAAGCATTGGATGTTTTTTCGGAATTAAAGCGCACGGACTGCTTTCACGCTAACAGATGATTCTTGAACGCGATCACGATTTCCACAGTGGTTCGCTGTGGAAACCATATTCCTTTAATGAAATGAGTCAAAAGGATGTGGCCAAAGATCAGCATATAGATCATCATTTTTCATTTACAAGCACAGCTGCAGAGATATTTTCCTACGATCCAGACTGACATTAAAAACTGGGACTGGTAGATTCCACTTCTGCTGTCTGACTTGTGCAAAGTTTCTTTGGTGGTTTTCTCAACCAGACGAGAACCAACAAAATATTTCAGCACTTTCAGCATGAGGGAGCGATCGGGTAACAGCAGGCACCTCAGCAGTGTTGCACGCTTTATTTATCCCTCCATAAAGAATGAGATCGCGTTACTTATTGCGATAATGACAGCATTTCATTTAATACGTAAGGGGATCCGCGTCCCTTCATTTACGGCCGTCTCACTGCTGCACAGCTGGCTGAAAGCTGATCTTTATCTGTGTGGCAGAGGCGGGGGCGTTCCCACCGCCATGGGACAATGGTTCTGAACTGTACTTGCCAGGTTCACACAGTGCTGTGAAAATATGTTTGCCCCCTTACAAATTTATTCTGTTTTTGCTTGTTTGTCACCCCTGAAATGTTTCAGAGCGTTAAAATAACATAACGCCAGGGAACACAAAAAGACGCCTTCAAGTAAATGGTTATAAGTTATTCGAAAACTGTATCACCTGTGTGAAAAAGTACAATCCCTCTTAAATTAATTATTGTTTGTAACCTCTTAGATGAGCTGTTGAGTAATCTTAGTAGGCCGACCACTCCTTAGAAGGTTCACCATTGTTCTGAGGTTTGTCCATTTGTGGACCTCCGTTTACTCAGATTATAAAAAGGAAAAGAAAAGAACTAATAAGGAATGATGTAAATACTTTTATGTGCTTCAAACACGTTCTGTTTCTGTATTTGTGTGTGAAAATCCAGCCTGTCCTGGTTGACATGTTTGCCGGGACATCAGGGACGCCTGGATTGGCATCTGACATCTGAATTTGTCGTCTAGTTTCAATTTTTTTTTTTTGGGGGGGGGGGGGGGTGTTTGTGTGTGTGTGTGTGTGTGTGTGTGTGTGTATAAGAGAGAGAAAATGATGGACAGCTGACAGACATGTCGGGTTTGAAATGCATCATGATATGAAACCGACCTCAGCCTCGTAACGACGTCTGCGATGAGGTGACGGGTGTGTTGGAGCAGATTTATATTTCTGAGCTGTATAAAAGAAGATAGAATGAACTCGCAGATGGGGGGGTGGGGTGGGGGGTGTATGTGGTGTCTCGGATGGAGCATAAGACTCATGGATACTAGCAGGAGGGGCTGCTGATAGACTCACCAGCTTACCGATCCATGGAGGCCAGCTCTAAACCACAAAAACAGCTGTCAGGAGTGGGATTCGAACCCACGCCTCTAGGAGAGACTGCGACCTAAACACAGCGCCTTCGACCGCTCGGCCATCCTGACATGAAGACTTCCTGTAGAAATGTAAAGGATGGCCAGGCCTGACTCGTCATCCAGACATACATCAAACCCCATGATGGAAAAAACTTTCATCTCTCCTCCCAGACTTTCTTCCTGTTGACCTTCTTTAATTCATCTTTGATTCACTTCTCTTGTTTTCGCCCTTTCTCGGTCTTATCTTTCTCCCGCTCATTTTTCTTTCTTCTCACTTTCCATATTTTCAGCAGCTACATTTAATAGTGTGAGAAATGAACACCCCCCCCCCCCTCTCTCTCCAGTCTCCTCTACACATTTTTGCTATTTTCTTCTTTTCTGCTTAATAGTTTTTATCTCTAAAGTCAAATTGTAGAACCTGGCGTCGGCGAAGGTGCAGGAATGTTTTTGAATGTCGCTATTTGAAGGCGATAAAGCTCATTGGTTTGGCCAGGCTGTTAACATAGATTACACGATGCTGATTGGCTCTCGTAATGGGATGGGTGGGTACCAAAATGATAAAGACCAGAGCCTCGTTGGCCTTCAGCATAGAGAGTACAAATAACTTTATTAATGCGTAAAACTGCTTCAAACAGCATAATCTGACATCACATTTTACATTCCATGTGGAAAGAACTTAAGTCGTTAATATCATTCCTTACAGTAATTTGCTGTAATGAAAAAAAATTAAAATCACCTTAAAATAAGTCGGATCATTCATGAAGAATTTCTTTATGTTACCACGAAACTCCCCGAGTCACATGAAGTCATTTTCTGCTGTTATGCTGAGGAAACAAGTTTGTTATCATGAGATTGCTAATTTTGTCAGTGACAAGAGAAATAATTAGATGACAACATGAGAGGAAGACCTTTGGCCGATTTCACAGCAAATATTTACTTTAATTGCTTCATATTCTTACAATAAATCCACATAGAAATATCTTGGGGAAGACTTTTAATCCTCAGGAACAAAATGCACTTTGTGTCTTTATAAATCTACACTTTTCACATTTAAGTTTCCACCGTATGGTGCTTCACTGCAGAATATACTATCTTCAGTTGGATTTACAGCACGTACACACTATTGAAGAAAAAGTGACAAGGTTGTTAAAAAAAAACCAAACCCCTGAATGTATTAACTTGACAGATATTTTTGCGTCTAATTCTTTCATTATAAAAGGTGCCATTCAGGTGCGAAAGTTAATATCGGACTGTGGGAGTAGTCATTCAACAAAAAGTCCCAAATCAAGGTCCACTTATTCCTCTTATTTTTTTTTCTTCTAAATTTCAGCCGTTTTCATCAGTTGTCATGACCCTGAGTTATTCATTTGGTGCTGAAGTTAACTCTTGTTAAAAATGTTTTTTTACATTTTAACACAATTTCATCTACAGTAAAATTTAGTCGATCATAGTTAAATCGTCAAAATGTTAAATAAATAGTATTTAACATTTTGATGCATATGCATGTAGAAATATTTACACATTGACACATTTAGAATTAACAAGTGACAGTTTTGCGTTTCATACAAGTGAAATTTAGAAATCTGCGCTCTTTAATTTTTTATAATAGACTATGGGGATAATAAACTGCAATAATCTGTTGATATATTTGTGTGCATTCAACACATTAATGGACTTTCTGTAGTGAACAGTGGCTCAGTAACTTAGAATATTGGTGAATGAGAAAACCAAAACAATGAGCTGAAAGATGTTAAAATGGTTGAAGGAGCTGAGCAGAACTGCAGAGTTGGTGTCATTTTTTGTGATTTGACTGATTTTCCAATAAAATCATGGAGATTTTTTACAGATTTTTTCGTTTCTCTCACTGTTTTTCAATCGATCGATCAAAAACCACCATCAATCCATCCATCCATCATCCATCCGCCCATCCTACCATCCTCCCATCAGTCTTTTAATGGAGCAGATCACTCCGGACACGCTACTCACGACCCCCAGGCTGAGTATACACACATCCATCAGCCCCTCCTTCACCGAGAGGCGACCCCCCTGCAGTCTGAGGTGACAGAGGCAGGGCAGGACCAGCGTCATGGCCGCCCCGGTCACGCTGCCCGTCAACCCCATCAACAGGGAGAACCTGGGGACCAGCAGGGCCAGCAGATATGATGTCATCAGCAGGGCGCCGCGCACCAACAGGGCCTGGCGAGACACGCCTCGACCCCCGTGTTTGGAGTGCAACGAGGAGGCGGCGGCGGCGTCTGGAGAGAGATGAGATGGAAGATGCAAAGAGCTTCAGGTGGCAGTTTGTTTAAAGCCTGTACGGGTCACTCCATCTTAACTCAGCGCTCCGCTTACAGAGAGGGGTCGTCAGCTGACATGACGGCATTTAATGAGGTCATAACTACCTGCTAAGCAGCTTTATTTACTGTACAAGCTGCAGAGGGCAGGGGGTCTAAGTGACGTTTTTACCCATTTGTACACTTTAAATTGAAGATCCTGTGAAAATGCACATCATTAAATTGAATTACTTTGAAAAAAAAAAACGGTCCAATGTGTTCATCTTATGACTCATGACTGTGTATAGTCAATACTTAGGGGAATGTCAGCCTGGTGATGAATATGTTGACAATTAACAGTTTTCCCCATAAATAAAAAAAGCTTGTGATATTAGCTCATCTTCTAAGCCACAGGTTTATTTATTTACTAATTACTACTCACCACTAATAATTCATTAATGCCGACTTTAAATCACAATCTAATAGAAATGTTTTAATAGATGAACGCTTCGCTGACAGTCGGATAAAAGAAAACAGCTCCATCACCTCTGAGCAGGCAGCTCTGCAGTATCTCAGCAGCGGAGTAGAACGGCAGCGGGTAGGACAGAAGGGCTTTAGCCAGCAGACACAGGTTGACCAGAGGTCGGAGGTCAGAGGGCAGGTTGTCTGTGATGACCTCGCTGGTCTCCGTCCCCCACGTCAACACCGCCTAATGGAGGCAAAAAGGCAATCAAAGCGATCAGTCTTTCCATTTGTCCCTCCCTTACATTCCAGATTGATTCCACCTGCTGTCGCCGGTCGGTTAAGAGGATAGGATCCGTGACATGACATCATTTTGGTGTAATTTCAATTTAATCTCTTCGACACATGTTTAAGTCTCCCTCTGCTTTTGCTTCGTTGGTTCATATCCATTAAAAAGTGTTTGACAATAATCCTGCAGTAATAAACCCCAAAACATCACATTAGAAACACCTGCATGAACCTGTTAGTCACGAGGAGCAGGTGATTCAAAGTCTAATAATAGCCGGCTAATAATATTTATCATCTGTTGTTTCATATCGAACACTTTGCGACACACACATCACAAACATTAAGGTGCTTCTGATGATGGGTTGTTGCCGTAGTAACCTAATTGATTGTAAAACACTGAAATAAATTAGAATTAGGTTGTTTCGCGGCTTTACAAGTCAAAAATAAACACTTATTCAGTCAACTTTGCAAAATCTTCTAACAGTGTTGATAAGGTTGACTTAGCTGTGATATTTTATCGGAATTATAACAAAAGGAAAGTCTCGGAACGGCAGCATCTTCTTATAGTTATTCATGTGCATTAAGGGGAAAATGTAGGATGAACTGAATATTATGTGATCCACTGCATGAATTATGAATAATATAGACTTAGGTGCTGTACTGCATTAAATTGAACGTTATTTTCCAACAAATATCTCTAACATCTCAGTTATTCCACTGAATTTACTGGAAAGTTTCCTGCATCACTTGCCAGTAAAGAAAACATAGTTTTCATGACACAGGCAGCGGCATGAGTCCACCCCAGCATGGCCTTAAACTGCCCTCTGTCCTCCATACTGCCCTCTAGCTGAGGAAGGAAGATCTGCGAGGTGTAGGAGAAGATGATGACTCCCACGGACACGAGGAAGTCGTCCGGGTCCACGGACAGAGACAGGCAGGACCAGGACCAGCTGCTGGCTCGGCTCAGGCAGTACAGCATGACCAGGAGGCTGATGGAGGGTCAGAATATACTGGAATAAAAACCTTAAAATGAGATTATCTCCAATCAGATTTGTTTCCTTTCAGATTCACACAGCTGTGGAATCAGGTGTGATGGCTGCAGGCTGACATTATCAAAAAATGAATATAATCATCAAAAAAAATCTGAAATTAATGAAAGGATTCAAATTAGTTTGGTAAAATACTTTATAGTATTAGTTGTTGTTTTTTTATCAAACAGTCCTGTGTGACTGTCAAAGATAATCCTGTCCTTAAAATACACGCAAATAAATTTAATCTTTTTTAAAAATTATTTAATATTTTAGTGACGAATGGTTGTCAGAGGAAATCTGGGTTTATCTATACCCAAATAATTGAGTTGGAGCTGAGAGCTTCAAGACCGATTTCTTTGTGTCACACCAGATACCTGCCATGAGGCATAAATCAAATAACCAGTGATGGCTGTTGGTAGCAGGTGGGAGCAGACAGCATGACCAGCAGCAGCTGCTAAACCATCAGCCGAGTGAAACCACAGCAGACAAAACACCGTGTTGTCTTGATTTAATAAAGTTCAGTCATGTGATTCTGATTGACGACAATGTCCGTCGCTGCCTTTCCTGATCAATCACCTGATCAATATGTGGGCCACGGAGCACAGCAGGCTGAGGGTGGACACTGGTTTGAGATCAGTCAGCCTCAGGCAGGGCAGCAGGAACAGCAGAGACGCCAGAGAACACGCCGACGGAGGGACGGACATCCCTGATAGAGTGTCTGACAGCAGGCTAGTGGAGACGACCAAATACAAGGTGCAGGTCATCAGCAGCTCGATGATCTGGACAGAAAAGAAACCACACAGAGATGTTCGGGTCGTAACTTTATTTTATTTGTGGGAACAATGCTCCGTAATTCTTTAAAAATAATCCAATATTCCAATAATCTAACCAAAAACTTTTATTTCAATTCTTCTGCAGTCACATGTCTTTGAAGACTGACTTTGTACATACTGTATATGCAGATGAATCTGAAGCAGAAATAATGCTGATGCTGGTTTGCTAAGGTGGCCCCTCCATGATATGGCGTCTTATCTGGGGTGTACCCCACCTTTCACCCGTAGTCAGCATGGGATGAGCAAGGCGGATAAGCAGCTGTGGATGGGACATTTGTAACCCTCTCATGGATGGATGGATGGATGGATAGATGGATAGATGGATGGATGGATGGATGGATGGATGGATGGATGGATGGTGTACCTGAGCTACATTCACCATCCAGCCCCCCAGACCAGGCCAGTGAGGCCACAGTCCTTTGCAGGAGGCCTCCACGATATCCTGGTAGCTGTGTCGAACCCGGACCTTTGACCTGGAGCCTCCACTGAAAGACAGGAACACCGTCTCACTTTGATAAACTGTGTCAAAAAAAAACTAGTGAAATGTAAAAATGTATCATGTTCCAAAGTTTTAAGACAACACTTTTTTGGGGGGGAAATTTTATATCACAACTAGCTGGTACTTTCAAAATCAATCCTTCAATCACTTGAGCTAATCTGAATCAGATTTTATTTGACTGCAGTCCAAAAAGCACTGAAGCAAAGTAAACCCCAAACAACATGTTTCTGAGGCTCATCGCTGCTGAATGAAGGCCACTGTGAACATTTAGACCTTAGAGGTTTACCCTTTTGTCCTGCTTTAACTGGGTTTCAATCCCCCCAAAGAGCCCACGTGGACAAGAAGGAATATATATGAGAATATATCTACTGGAAGAAATGATCATCAAATAAATATATAGAATAGCAATAAAATATAATCATAAAGTGATTTTACATAATAATATATATATATAACCTGAAAATAAACACTTTATTAACAAAGGCTAAATGAATGGAAGACAAAAGAAACCAGACCTCAGTTCATCCTCATAGAGACAGTCCACCAAGATCCGTCCTGTGTGGTTGCAGACCCAGGCAGACAGACCCAGCAGAAGGAGACCCACGTACCCCGACCGGACCAGAGCCAACGGTAAACCCAACACAAATATACCCTGAGGAAGAAGAGAAAGAGAGGCGAGGAAGAAAAGCCACAGAGTTTGTGAAGAAAATGGAAATAATAAAAGATCACTTAAAAGTTTTTACCAAAAAACTGTTGACTAGCTAACAGTGTATACTATACTATACTATACTATACTATACTATACTATACTATACTATACTATACTATACTATACTATACTATACTATACTATACTATACTATACTATACTATACTATACTATACTATACTATACTATACTATACTAGACTATACTATACTATACTATACTATACTATACTAAGCTATCTATGCGATACTACTGTATACCTAAATGTATTATACTATACTGTGCTATAACATACCACTATAGTGCACTATAGTGCACAATACTGTACTGTACTGTACTGTACTGTACTGTACTATACTATACTATACTATACTATACTATACTATACTATACTATACTATACTATACTATACTATGCTATGCTATGCTATGCTATACTATACTATCCTATACTATACTATACTATACTATACTATACTATACTACATCACACTACAATTTACTATATTGGATCTATACTGTACTGTACTATACAACTTTTACAGTATACTTCTACACTGTCTTACAGCCAGCTCTTAGACCGCAACAAATAATGTGTTGAGCACTTATAAGTATTTGGAGATTATGGAAGACGTTGTTAAAGTACACTATATTTTTTGCACGTACTAAATTCGCTGTTGAAAGACAACACATATTATAAGATTATACAACATATATACAAATTTCAGTGGAACTGAAATAAAGAATAAAAGAATAAAAAATGGTAATAGGAAACAGAGTTTATTACCAATGAACAGAAAATGAACAAATACACGAGAAATGCTAATAAAACAATGAGAAAACAACTGTTTCCTTTTGTAAACATCTGACAGATATGATTGATGGTGGACAATTGTAACATTCTGCTTTGCAAAATACTCATTAAAATGTGACAATTCAAAATCGTTGCTGCACGAAAGGATGAAAGAGGAAAAAAGCAACACAATTGAAGAGGAAATGAAGAGAAAAGAGCAGAGAGGAGCATTCATGGTTGGAAGATGAGGAGGCGAGAGTAGAGATTTGGCCTGTTGCCTGGAGAGTCAAAGGAAGCAGGAGACAAGCAGGAGCAGAAGGAAAAGGAGCGTCGAGCTTTGGCCATCCACCAGAAAGGGGAGCTGGGAGGAGAGGGAGACGAGGGGAGGGTGGAGGACGAAGGAAAAAATCAAGAGGAAAGTGATGTGAAGGAGGCAGGAGAGGTAAAACCTCATAGATACAGAACATGAGGTGGAGAAGGAAAAAGGGAGATCAGAGGAGACACAAGCTACTTTGAAGGAACTGTTGTGTTACGGATGTTGGAACATGGAGTCTCAGAAATGGTTGTGGAACCACATCAGAGAGCATCTTCACCACAGACATGCAGAGAAATGAACATTGTGGATGTATAAAATGACAAGGACTTGTTCTCGCTTTCAAGTTACCATTTCGTTACTTGCGTCTGTCATCCATATGCCGATAAAGCTTTGATGTTCGAATGGAGCCGCCGAGGATGAAAGCTGTTTGAGAGAAATCTCAAGTATCTGATTTCATCTCCCCTCTCTTTCCCTCCACAGCTCTGTGTTTTTGCCAACTGATTCCTCTCCGGTTGCTCTGAGCACGACCTGGAGTGGTTCCCAATCAAAATGCAATAAGGAAACCAAAAAGGTCCCTGATTGGCTCTGAAGAGGATGGAGAAGAGGATTTTTTTTTTCTCCAGCTCCATTTGACACCCAAGAAATCATTAAAAAGTGTTGATTCATAGAGTGTTGAGCAAGCACTGTTCTTTTTTTTTTTTTACACTTTAACTTTTTATAATTCAATATTTGCTGCCAAGCATGAGTGACCTATGCCAAAAAAAATAAAAAATAAAGATAACAACACATTCTCTTTTCTTGTCTGGACCTCCTATATGCGAGATTTCAACGGCTGCCCTTCAGGATATTCATGATATTTTATGCAAGCGCATGTCCCATGGACAAAAAGTGATAGAGAAATGTCTTTTCTCACCATGAGGGGATAAAGTGGAGCAGACGTGACCAATAACAGACAGGTTTGACATTTAAATAAATGGAAGTGTCATTTGAAAAATAAATAAATAAAAGCCCGACAAGAAAGCGTTCCGAAAGTCAATCATAGTTCTGTTCTTTATTAAAATAACAGAACAACTCTACTCTACTATACTCTACTCTACTATATTATACTATACTATACTATACTATACTATACTACACCACACTACATCTTCTTTACCTGCATACTAGATCATGTGATCATCATCAATATGTAGAATAGAATAGAATAGAATAGAATAGAATAGAATAGAATAGAATAGAATAGAATAGAATAGAATAGAATAGAATAGAATAGAATAGAATATTTCCGACATTATGAGCATGATAATGTAAAAAGATGTTGATTATCAAATGAACTTGGATTTAACTTGGAAGATGACATAAAAAAAACTCCAAAAACCGACTCCAATCTGCAGCATTTTTGCATCTCAGTCGGGGTTTCCTAATGTTTCTGGCAGCATGTTGAGTCAAATGACTGAAGACAGCAATCACACCCAAACAAAAACAACAATCTTTATTTCTCTGTGGCTTGTATTTGGATTTAAAAACACATTAGAACTTGTTTCTTAATTTCCGACTCACTAAACCGTCACACAAGAGATAATCATAGGCGCTTAGATTAACGTCAGTTGTTTTCCGTGTCAGACACAAATGTCCGTATATTCAATCTGCATGACGACACAAAAACCAGAGCAGCCTCATTAACAGTCAGTGTGGAATTAAAACTCTGTTTCATGATATTCCCAAATTGGGAGACTTGAGAGCTGGAACTGGTTTTTGTATTCTTGGCAGCAAATTTGTTAATAAAAACTTCATTAAGCTGTCACACAGTCGGCTACAGTATATTGGCAAAAACCGCTGCCAGGAAATACAGATTTTCTTCTTAGTCTATGATGGGAGATAAATCTACTTTACTATTTTCTATTATCATTAAACAACTTAGTGTCTTTCTCAATTAATTTAACATTAATGCAATTATGTATGTGCTTCCTATTCTCTTAAGTCCACAATGAGGTTATCCCTCACCACATGAGGTGTGAATACAGCCCAATAACAAACACAGAAGCTCTTTTATTAGTTTTGTTATCCGCTGGTCAATCTTAAGTCAATCCCCATGATTAAGCTTCCTGATTACAGAGTAGCTCAAGTAATGAACAACCTATAAAATTAATCCAACAGTCTTAGAAAGAGGCTGTTGTTTTAGCAGTGGTAGAAATATGCTACAGAATAATATATAAAATAAGAATAAATCCAATTACAGTGTGAATGAAATTGATTCTACAGGCTACAGAAATAACAAATCACAGATTTTGAACAGCAGAATGTGATTAATTAAGGATAGTTTCTGTGTCTTATCTGGCGCTGAAGCGGTCTCTAATGAACACTGGAACTCTGGCACTTAGATAAAGAGACTAGCATCAATAAAGCAAGCTCATAAATATTTGTTAATTGATCGATGGTTTATTTGATTATGGACTGGATCATGCTTGACCAGCAGCCAACAAACTCTCAAAGCATTATTTGGTGATACTAAAATACAACAGTGTCTGATTTAAAAAAAACACAAGGCAAAAACTTTTTACTTTTAGAATATATTTTGCAGGCCGGCACTTAATTCAATGGCTTTTACATTTTGCATTTGTCTCTTGCAAGATCGAGTGTCAAAAAGAAAGAAATCTTCTGCACAGACAGGTGGGATAAAGTGCTGAATGTAAAGCAATGAAATGATACATTTTAAGTTTGCAGCTGCAATAAGTATAAGCTATGCTATCAGAAGACTGCCGTTCAGTCGAGTCGAGGAAAATTCACCCCATCAGAATGTTTCCAGCTTAGTGGTGATGATGATTTTAACGTGTTTTGTGTTGAGTTTGAAACAAGTCCCCATCAAAATCAGTTTTTAAGAAAACACTGAAATCAATATTTTACCCCTTTATCCAACTTTTACTCTAATTATGTGGGACTCTAATCGAGTACATTAAATTTGCCTTACTTGTATAGCGTTTGTGACATTCCAGCCAGCCTCCCAGGCAGTGATGGAGGTGGTGGAGCTCAGATCTTTGGGGCCTTGACTGGTACGGAACCGAGGGATCTTTCCAGTTTCCTCTCCTTCCTCTCTTTGCCCTCCATCTTTAAAAAGTCTCTCTTTCCACATCTTCCCTCCCATCTGCCGAGCCAATCGGTAAGACCTTCTCTTGCTACTCCCAGTTCTTGGTTCCTCCCCGGTGCTGGATCTTCTTCTTTTTCCATAACCTCTAGTACTGTCGACCCAATCTGTGGTAGAAACAACCGAAGTTACGGTCATGGTGCTTGGTCCGGAGGAGATAATGCTGGCTCTGGTGTCTTTGAAAGCTGGAATCTGTTGCCTGGAGATTCCTGGATTAGGAGCTGATCTGGAATTATCTGGATCAGTCAGTTGGTTTGGGGTGGTGGCAAAAGGACATCTGTTCTCTTCCTGGTATGTTCTGTTCAAGTCATCACTGTGGGTCAGAATCAGCATCTCCTCGTCCTCCTGGAAGAACCTGCAGACAGACAACACTTGAACGTCTTTATACTCTACTCCATCTTTAAATAAATGTATCCTTCACAGTGACTCACCTAGTTGTCCAGTTCAGGTGTAGCCTCGACACTACCCACCCCCACAAAGACCCAGCTCTCCTCCCGGCCTGCCCGGAGCTCCGAACCCAGTCCAGAGAGCTCATCTTCAGCCTCACTGTCTGCAGAGTCAGCCTCTCGTCATCTGGAGGAAAAGGAGCACACAATCCCACACAACCCGTCCACACACTCTGCTCTTAAATGCAAGTGCACACTCATAATTGCACACATGCACAGGTGAGTGAGATGACTGACAAGTTGGTGAGCTGTAACATTATAATATACCTGTGTTCTCAACAGTGGAGGAGTAAACATCTCCATCCAGCAGAGGAGGCATCGGTGGTCGACTTGGGGTAAAACGGTGGTCGAAGGGCAAAACTTCCCTCCAACTTTTGTTCCATGTGCAGAATAAAGTTACAAAATGCCAAAACTGCTATGTCGTAACATTGTTTTAAAGCAACCATTGTGTCATTTATAGTCATCTAATGCAAATAGCGTCAGTTCACAAACTTTGTGTTTATTCAAATTAAAAAACTTTTGCCCAAACTGGTCCGTAAGTAATTGACCGTTTCCCCCTGTGGTTTTGTGTTCATGTCTCATGGCTTGTGTTTTGCCCCAGAGTGTGGTGCATTGTCCGGGGCAGCAGGAGGAGCCCTACAACAGTAGAGTAACTTCAGTGGAAACAACTGGAGCCAAACTTCTGTATAACTTTTCTTCTGTGTTCTATTCAGTCCCCTACAACAGTCCCCTATCGATCTATGTATCTGTCTGTCTGTCTGTCTGTCTGTCTGTCTGTCTGTCTGTCTGTCTGTCTGTCTGTCTGTCTGTCTGTCTGTCTGTCTGTCTAACTTGGGGGAAACACTCTTCATGCCCCGTTTGAAGGTAAAACTTGGGTAAAGGAGGGAAAAAGAGAAAGAAGGAGGAGTACCGAGGAGGAGGAGGAGGAGGAGGAGGAGGAGGAGGAGGAGAGGGAGAGCCTTGGGGGACTCCGGGTCCACTAGCTGAACTCTCCCGGTGACGTTCCACTCAGAGGCGCGTGAGGGGCCCCGGCTCTGACTTCCAAGGCGCGCGCGGCCAGAGACACCGGACGTCCGGACGGAACGACACCATGAAGCGGCTCCGGCTCGCGCTGCTGACCGCGTTGCTATGGCAATGTTGTCAAGCCCAGCAGAGAGGTGAGTGACCCCCGTGACCGATAGACGAGACTAATCGATTAACCGAGTCGGAGTGAGAACGAGCCGCTAACCAGGTAAAAGCCGCACCTTGAACCGGTCCTAGCTACCTAGCTACAGAAGAACACCAGCTCTCCTCCTCTCTGCGGGGGGGGGGGGGGGGGTTCTCTGGTTAAGTTATCCTGAAACCCCTCCAGTAACGACGTAAACAATGATAAACAAACGCAGTTGTGAACAAACAACAGAACAGCTGTAAAACACACAAAATAACAAAGAGATGAGAAAGGAACTCAACTAAACACGTTGAAACATTATTATGGGAAATCTGGAGGTGTAGAAATGTAGAAATGACTTCACTCTTTCAAAGTTGGAGAAGTTTGTTTGTTTATTTGTTTATTTATATCCCCAAAGATTCCCCGTTCCTCTATATATGAGTTTTTAATCAAATATTATGAAACATAATCAATAATTCCAGATAAAAGCAGCAGCCATGGACTCCCCAGGATGTCCTGATCTGTGTTCTAGGATCCAGATCTCCATCAGAATCCTGATCAGATGAATTTCATGTATCTCTGAGGGTTTAGACAAAAAATATCCAATCCGCCAGGATGGAAAATCATCTTTTTTTGATGTCCTAAGCTGCATGATTCTAAATCTTAAAGAGCAGGTTTTTCCACGGCGAAGGAATGTGAGCGCTTTCACTCCATTTGAGAAACCTTGGGAGTCATCTGGGGGTCATGGAGTTACACGTCTTACAGTCTTTTGATTTGTTATTGACGGCATCATGAATCACTTTAAACGATTGAGCTTTGACATGGCAGAACCTGATACGGCGTGAGAACTAATGCAACGCGCGCAGACGTCATTTAATTTGCCCTTTTTGCAGTTACTCCTTAGCCGACAAAGCTAATGATTATGTAGCGTGCACTTTATGTCATGCAAGCTCGTAAATTCTATCGACGCCTTGATACACTTTGCTCTTCAGATGTGCTTTGAGTGTGTGTGTGTGTGTCTGATGTGTGTTTGTTTGCATGGCTGCACAACAGGGATTTTTATCTTTGTTGGCGTTGTTTGTGTTTTGAGACAAATCTAGTGCTCATTGTGCTTTTTCTCTTTTTATACTCTCAAAACATCTCCAATCGCTGTTTAACCCAGGATTGCTTTTGAACTCCTGCGACAGGGAGGAGAGGAGGAGGAGGATGAGGATGAGGATGAGGAGGAGGTGGGGTGGTGGTGTCTGCCATCAGGATGAGTGGGATTCTGTGAGAGAGAAAGTGAGTAGAAGAGGGCGGGAGAGGGCATCTGCATTAAGAGCCTCATTACCAGGCGTGTCAACCAGGCATGCTCTCTATCAGTGACAGAGCTCAAGAGAGACACCTGGAGATAATCAGAACCAGGAGTGGAGGAGGAGGAGGAGGATGAGGTGGAAGAGGGCTGAAATAGAGAGGAGAGAGGAAGGATGGCGCGCTCGTTCGAGTGTTCTTAGGCATAGGAGGAGACATCAATGCCAGAGAAAGGATGGGTGGAACATGAAGATGGGAGATTCAGAGAGAAAGAGAGAACGAGAATGGGGCTGGGGGGTGAGGTTGGAGTGTCACGAATGAGCTTTAGAGGGATCGGAAATATACAAACATGGAGAATTTGAATGGAAATGGAGGGTCTGAGACAATTTCCTCAGTTTAGACCGGTGGAGGAGAGAGATGGAAACAGGTTTGTTGATAACAGTTGATGTTAACATTAGGATCCAATATGCTACCCCACAGGGTGACGACCACCGCACATGTTAAAGGCGCCCAAGACAAGCATGTTGTATGTTTTCCTGTGAATGAAACACACTTAGAATAAAGAGTCTCTAATTTTATATTGAGCCTGCAAATACTGTACCTAAATAAGTGAGCTCCAAGTTCCAGTTTAGGTTTAATACTAAAAATATACCTTTACATTCTGATATGGCCTTTTTTTGTACGTGTTAAGGTATACACTTACATGGTTAAACTTATATTTTCCTACACAGATGGTACTAAATGTTTGGCCTGTGTTGTAAAGATGTACCAGTTACATTTTACAGGTCGACATTTCATAAAAAATAAATAATTTTTCTCTATTTATTCTATTATTACTGAAAAATGTGGTTTGTGCCTGTGAATGTTTTGAACCTTTCGAACGGTGTCGCACGAGACTTTAAGAGCCGAGGCAAACGGCATCCATTAAACATGTCAAGATCGAGCTGCTGTCACCGCGGAAAAGTTCAAAAGTCCTGAAAAAAAGTTGCTGAAAAACTTGCCGGAGTTAAGTGTGTGTTTATGTGAGTGCTGGCAGCCTTATTTGCATGAATTGGTAAGAAGTAAACTCACAAGAGACGCCAGTGTGGAATGAATCCAGAAAAGGATTGTAAACCAACTGAGAAATCAACATTTTTATTTGGCGAATCCGTATGATTTATTAATACTGCGACTGACCTGCAGAAACCTCTCTGCATCCTCCAGAAAAAAAAACAAAAAACAAAACTATCAGGAAGGGTGAGAAAGTCAATTGATTTCCCTGCTGATGTTTTTGGGACTTCGGCATAATCAAAGGTTCTGCTTGATCCAATGAAATGTTTTCTTCTTGGCAGGATTTATGCCGGAAAGAGGAAAAAAAAATTAATTTGTTGATAAAAGGTCTCTTTAGAGCAACCACAGATGTGTGTAGTTTATGGTAATGTGGATTTAACCAAGCCAGGCTCAGTGTGATGTGATGTGAAGTGAACTCACCGGAGGTATCGCAGTTGAATGCGGTGCGGGTCTTGTGTGGGCTTCTCTCGCCATCAGAGAAATCAACATTTTTATGAGGTGAATTCATCCCGATGTCATGTTTGTAAAATATGTTGATCTCAGTCTGCTATGTTAATGTTAGAGCAGCTGAGCTTAACCAAATGGATTTGATGGAACGCACCGGGGGGGGGGGGAAACTCTCAGCCTGGAATCCAAATTCAGTAAGTATTCTCAACCTGTCCTAGAAAATAAGGGAAGGAAGTGAGGAAGATGGGAAGGATGCACAAGATTTTGTTAATTTTTTAATGAGAGTTTAATTATTTGCTCCTTCTCAAGTAGGATGACTTCATGATGACTCAACATCTGATCAGAGACTTTGGTTGGAGGAGGAAGAGGAGTTGAAGTGGTTGTAGAAGTTGTCATAGTACTGAAATAACAGCAGAGAGAGAGAGAGAGAGAAAATGATTGGCTAAAAGGAGAACACGAGGGCTTGTGATTGGCTGAAGAGGAGGACGAGTTGGTGGCATTCAGAGATCGAGGGAAACTCTTTAGAGGTCAAACAGAAAGACAGAGTCTTTCTCTGAAATCATTTAAAAATGGTAAATGTTTTGTTTTCCACAACATTCTTATCAGGTTTTGAAAATTAATTCCTATCTGTACTGACCTGATAAACACATTGTCTGTCAGACAGTCGTCAAAAAGTGATTGAGATGTGTTTCTGCTCATAGGGAGCATCTGCTCGTCCCTGAGGCTATAAATAACATTAATGATAATAAACTACATTTCCTATTTTTTTTGCAATTTTTGTACATCTTCTCAGTTGATTGTCGTGCTGTCGTTTCGCAGCGGCTAATCAGTGACATTGTGCCAAAGACAGAGGTCACATGACCACCGACAGGTGTGGGTGTCTGTGCGCTGTGGAGGAATCCTCTGGAGGCTAAAATTAGCCAGGTATCCTTCCTGTCAGAAGATGAAGGCAGAAGCGACAGAGGAAAAAGGAGAGAGAGAGAGAGAGGGAGAGACAGTTTTGATAGGACTTTAAATCTTAGGTGCTCTTTTGTTTTTTTGACATTTGTCTGTAGGGCAGATGTCAGAATGCTGGCCTGCAGCTAGACAACGCCTGTCAGGACGGGAATACACTGACAGTATATTAACAAGACAAAGCCCCACTGACTCGACCACATATCCCATAAACCAATGGGTGAAATATTTTTGTCCATTTATATCACTAAAACAAAAAAAAAAAAGGTTCTGAGCTGAAATAACACCGTTGATGTGGATGAAACTATATTTGTACAGTAAAAAGGGACAAAAATTCCTCTTTTATGCAAAAGTAAACATCAGTGTAACCATGGCGATACTTGACCAACACTACACCTTAACCCTGACTTCGGAGTGATGTTGGGTGTTCATCGACGCTTTCTGATTGGTCGAGCCATGCAGCATGAAGCATGAACCTGGTTTAAAGCTTCATGAGACGCTGTTTATCCTCATTTTTATTATTGTGTGTATATTTGTTAGCGTGTCTCATTATAGCAGCGTGATAATATGTGACTGGAGCTGTTCCAGTGGGTCCGAGCTGTATCTTACAGAGCACGAAAAATGTAGGTCTGTGTGTGTGTGTGAGTGTGTGTGTGTTTCATTGCTGTTTTGTTGTCAGAACAGCATTGATAATGCTCAGGAGAAAATCAATAGTTAATTCTACCAGGGACACAATAGCTGCTCTGCCAGGCTCCATTCTACTGTGGGCTTAGATATAGAAAGAAACGAGGCACGAGTTGATGAATTGGTGTGTGTGTGTATGTGTGTGTGTGTGTATGTGTGTGTGTGTGCATGAACATGAGCTCATATGAGTGGTACATGTACTAATACACCAAAACTTTGCTGTAGAAATAAGCAAGACTAACACGGATTTTTGCAGAGCATGTAAAAATTGCAGGATGGAGGACTAATCTTTCCAGTTAGCTAGCTTGAATATGCATCTTATTTTGGATTGCGTCGTTCTCACAAATAATCCAACGTCTGCAGATTATGTTTAAGACTGGTACTTTTGTTTTTATCATATGTCTGATAGCATCAGGGCTCCACAGCCAGACTGTAAAGAGCAGGAGAGGCTGCAGCTTCATTAACAGTCATTATGTTGTTGATTAATCGCTTCATTTCTTCATCTATCAAATGTGTTCTTTCTCTATTTTGCAGCTCAAATTTTACCAGTTTACTCATTCAACAGCAATTAAGAACAACTGCAAAGCTGGAACTGGGTGTGTTTGTGTAAAAGAAAAATTACTTGTCTGATGATTTTCTATCCAATGACAAAATGATTATTTAACTATCGGCTCCACAAAAAGACATTTTCTGGATGTTGACTAACCAGATTTTTCTTTTTATTTATCTGTGTGTGACAGATGTGAGTCAATGTTCTGTGGTGACCTTGTGGCTAAAACGCTGCACGCCGTACACACAGATGTGCAGCTGCTAAAATAGAGGCTACTGACCCTGACACACACACACACACACACACACACACACACACATACACACATATGCGTTTATATATCTATATAACACACACACACAGCTGTGGAGACTTTGGGATGACCTCTGGTCCTCTAGTCATTCCTTTTCTATGTCTTTCTATCATCTCTCTCTCTCTCTGATCTTTCTGGGTGCTTATATTTTCCCAAGGAGCTTCCTGTGGTAACACATGGTGTCAATAATGAGGCCCCCTACGCGCGCGCACACACACACACACACACACACACACACGCTCACATACCTACAGACACTTTCCCCTCCTCCGCTTTTCATAATCCTTCATCCCCTCTCGCCTTCTTCTTTCATTCCTGTCCCGTCTGCTCTTTCATTCCTGATCATCCTCCCTTCCCTCCCTTTATCTCCTCATCCGCTCCTCTCCGTCTCTTCCTGTGTTACTGTCACATTCCCTCTTTTCTGTCTCTTCCCTTTCTCCTTCTTTACACCATTTGCAGATATTCTTTGTATGAATAGATTAAAGATCCTGAATATTGTTAAACCCAAATGTTTGTCTTAATGCTTTTATTTCATTTAATTCCTATCACAATCTTCAAGAGCTCACATTCCTCCCACTCTCCTTGCTCCTCCTTGTACATTTTGTCCCGTCATCTCCTCCTACTCCACCTCCTCTCCAGTATTTCCCTATCGTCCCGTGTAGGAGGATGGTTGACGGTCTCTGGGACCAAACCGAGCTCAGTGTCTTGCCTCCGTTTGTTTGTCTTGCTCCTCCTTTACCATTTTCTGCTGTTCTTGCTCAAGTCTTTTCTCTTCAAATCTCTATTTATCCACAGCAAACACGCAGCAAGACGCAAGCTGTCTTTTACAAAGAAATCTGTCCGACACAGGCAGTTCAAAGACAGCCGTAAATCAAGACAGATGTCCCCAAGGCCTATTTTGGATTTTTTTTTTTTTTAATCTGTTGAGTTTGGATTGTGTACGCTTTTTTCTTGGTTAAAACTTTGGGAACAAGTTCTCAGTTTGTTGATGTTGGTCCAGGAATGATTTCCGTTTGTTACTGATACAGAACAAAGTCAAGTCAAAGTTTCCGAAAAATCACATGATCAGTTTCCTCATTATATATCATTATATTTTCCTTCCAACTTTAGTTTTAGATTAAAAATTGTTGGGAAGCTGTTATTGCGTTTACCGTATTATAGCGTTGTCATCACTATTATTGCTTTCTCGCTATGTTACCTTAAAATTGAAGCCCCGTTTCCACTGCATATTGTTTCCTCTCTACTCCTGTCCCCATTTAAGTGAAAGTATCTGTTAACTGCTAGCCGAGCAAATGCTAAAATGCTACACGAACCATTGCAGACCACTGATTGGTCACTTCCCAGCATCCACGGAGAACCTGATGCTAAGTCATGTTGGGTTGGGTCAAGTAGAACTGCTGCTATGTTGCAGAAATGCACGTTTAGTGTAGCTATTTTCTGGAACGGCTGAATATTAGCTCTTTTTAGATACATCACAGCAAAAATACCTTAATTTCTACTGAACGAAAGGACTAAAATCACACCACAGCGTGCTTTTATATAGAATATTAGAGTTTTTCAAGAAAAAAAACTGGACTCACCTTTGGCACCGTAACGCTGGTGTCTAGCGTGACACTTTTTAGTGTCATGAAGTGCTTTTTCTGAACAATGAAATTGTGTATCATGACATTTTGAGATAATTCCCTTTATTAACTGCTAATAGCTACTAACTTTGTAATATATCTTGTGATTATGGATTGCAAATATAGCACATTTTCCAAAAGTCACACACACATGTGTCATCTCCGTCCATCATGACAGCAAGAATAAAATTTCAAATGCAAATTTAAAACTGAAGGACTTAATGGATATTTAGCGTATATTTTTGGCTGTGATAACATTTATTGCTTTGCCCCGGAGACGGATCCCGACTGCGCACTTATAAGGGAAACACTTGCATGTGTGTAATTGTGTGTTCTTCTACTGACGAGTAACAAATGTACTGAAACAGCAACGCCTTGTCCAAAGCTCATTAACGCCGTGATCCACGAAAGTCATGCCGCATTAGCCGCTGACAGAACCCATTTAAACTCCACATGAATTGCTTTTAACACGATCATTACGAGGTCCAGATCTAAAGGGTGTTTTATGAGATGATGTATAGAAGGTTATCCACGAGGAGTGATGTGATAGAATCAACCGCCGCTGTCTCCATCTGATGTCATCTTAGCAACTAATTAAAATATTAACTTCTCTAAAGGTCACTATTTCAGATTTCACGGCTTAATGAAGAGTCTCTCATGCTAAGGGTGATGCCTCAATTAGGAGATCTGCAAAAAAAAAGATGCAATCATAAATATAAATTTTATGAACCCATTGTACACCCACTTTAATGAACAACTTAAGTCTTCCTTTCTCAAAGCATTTATCATTTTTAAGACAACCCAATGTTGCCAGATGTGACTTCCACAGTTCATTCGAGGCAACTCACTCAGTCAACATATTTTTTATGGTTAACTTTGTGTCTTTACGTTAAATTTCATTTCATTCTATTTATACATCATTTTATTTCCTCATCTGAATGTTTTATAGAGTGATTCAAGTCTGATAATTAAACTTGTGAGTATTTTGTGGTTGTCTGTGGTCAGGATGTCTGAGCTGGTGTCGGCGGTCGCTAGCGGTAACCAGTTACTTCCTTGTTGGACACGTGGCCGCAACATGGTTTTCGGTTTGCATGTAAGAAGTGGATTTTGAGGCTTTCGAATGCCGTTGGATGTGCTGCTGTTCACACCGGATCATTTTCTGTTGGGACCTTCTGTATTAAATCAAACCCTAACCTCTCGGACACCCGTGACCCGTCGGGGTCACCGCCCTCTTGTGTAATCGTGACCCCAGCCGGGTGTGTGGTCCACGTCTATGCGAAAGGATAAACAGTGTTAGATTGAAAAAGTGGCTATCCAAGTGGGGGCTGTGAAATTGAGATGAGCTAGAAATCACACTGTGGCTCAGGCTGTCGCCTCTGTGACCCCGCCCCTGGCCCCGCCCACGTTCTGGGAAATACAGTTTTCAAACGCCAGGCCTGCATAAACTCAAATGATAGTCGCCATTATTGCACACCCCCAAATCGTGTTGACTTGTCTTTAATGTCTCAAACTGGTACCTGGCTGTCTGTAGTTTTATAACCTTTGAATTAAAATCAAATTTGAGGCTCTGGCTTTGACTGACGGGCCACTAAATGAATGATTTGAAAGTGTAGGGCGTCCCTAACCCAACAATTTCATTTTCTGGATTTAGTGACAGATTTGTATGCAGCGCACACGTTCTCTTTGCAGGGCAGCTTTTAGATAGAAGGGACACACACACACACACACATGCACACACACACACATGCACACACACACACACACACACACACACACACACACACACGCACACACACACACACACAAAGAGGCAGCAAACAGAAAGGCCATTATTTTGGGGCTGAATGTTTGTGTGATTGAGCTGATAAAGCATCAGAGGAATACAAGTCTATTAGACTGGCCTGGTTAGGTAGATTTAACATTTATACACACCTCTGTGTGTGTGTGTGTGTGTGTGTGTGTGTGTGTGTGTGTGTGTGTGTGTGTGTGTGTGAGTGTGTGTGTGTGTGTGTGTGTGTGTGTGTGTGGAGGTGACTGACAAAGAGAGGGAAAAACACAGGCAAAGGCAAAAGTAGTGCAAGGAGGAAAAATGAGGTATTGGTTGTATATACATTTTTGCTTTTTCATTACTCCAGCTGATTTTTTCTCATCAATATTGTGCGTTTGCTTGTACAGAGATGGAGAGGCCGACATATTCTGTATGTAATTTCACATTTCCATTATATTTTTTTGTGTTTCTATTATTCTGGTCGGTGGCGACCTCACCGAGGGGCTAATGCAACGTAAATGTTGGCGTCTGACATGAGATGAAATATGTGAAAAGTATGCAGTGTGTGTGTCTGTGTGTGCGTGTGTGTGTGGTTGTGTATATGTGCAGTCCTTTCAGTAATAGAGCTGTGACACACAGGAATTTGAGGGGCTGGTGTCTGCCTCCAAAAGGCCGGGATGGAGTGAATGATCCCACTGTGTCCATCATACGATGTTGGTGGGCGGTAATGTGGTTTGTGCCTAAATAACCTCATGATGGATGGATGGATGGATGGATGGATGGATGGATGGATGGATGGATGGATGGATGGATGGATGGATGGATGAATGGATGGGAGGAAGACACTGCGTCGACTTGAAGGTTAGAGGCAAATTACTTCAGGTGGTATATATTTAATAGTTTTATTTATTCATTTACTTATTTACTTATTTATTTATTTATTCATTCATTCATTCAAGTATTTTAAATTGTTTTTTTTTTAATTTTTAAATACTTGATTTCTGCATCAAGTATTTCAAAATCTTTAGTTTTCGTTAAACTAAAGATGTAATTTTCCTGAAATACTGTAAAATTTTATTTCCCTTGATGATATTTATCTCAGAATTTGATTCTGAAATGCTAAATTTCTCCATTCATTCATTCATTCATTCATTCATCCTTTCATTCATTTATTCATTCATCTGCACTTAAGAGCGGTGGAACTGTTTTTAGTATGAATTTTGTTCTGGCTTGCTTTGTAGGAAACAGCGGTTGCGTAAACGAGAAACTGATGTTGGACACAAAACAGCTGTTTAGCTAAACTTGACCTTTGACCTTCCTTCCTTGGCAGGAAGGGATTCTCCTTTTGGGATCAATAAGGAATATAAGTTTTTGCGTCCTAAAAAAAACAAAGACAAATATAGGATTGAGCAGCATAATGAAAGCAGAAAAAAAGTTTTTACTATGTTTTAGATTCAGACTTTTATTTTTCCTCTTTACCGACCTTGTTTGGCCCCATGGTGGATCGCTGAGCTAAGCATTCAGCCGAGCCCAAGGCTTGTTCTGACAGTGGGTGGGAGGTGGGTGGTCCGTCAGAACTTTATTCTTAGAGGAGCCCAGTGCTCTGTTCCAGCAGCTCAACCAGCTCATTGTCCTCTGCTGGCTTGCACCCTGCGAACAAAGGCTTCTATCACTTTGACTCGTCGGGGTCTTCTGCTGCTCGGCAGACAAACAGTCTTTTTTTTTTTCCTGTTTGTTATTTTTGTGATTTAAGACACAGATTTTATTTAGGTTGTTCTAGTCGGAATGATAGGTTAGGTTGGATTCGGATAGCATGCAAATTAACCTAACAGTGATCTGATACTGTGATCAGTTGCCTTTTGAATCTGTTAGCGTAGATATCAACAATCTGTATTGATTGGAAATTTCTCTATCTGTTTTAATATCCTGAATTTTAGTTAATTTTTTTTATTTGTGACCCTGAATTTTCTGGTTTTAATTAATCAGTATTACATAGGCATAAATAACAAATACACCCTAGCTTGTTGTTACGGTGGATAAACTGGTAATAAATGTGCAGCTGTGAGCTCTATGCAACGATCATCTACAACAAACTATATATAACTCACATTCCACTTCAATGATATATATTTACTGCAGGTTTTTATTTGACCAGATATAATTTTACTCTCGATCACATAAACATCTGCCCGAAATACTTTTTTTAGCCTAAAATGACGCCATGGTGGAGCTAATTTCCAGGTGGCCTACATAAAATCAGATCTTTGGCAACCCGCTGCATAACCAACAGCTGAATGAAACAAGTCTACACTCTAGAGAAATGCATCCTGGGAAGTTTAGACAGTTACCAAGTAAAATGCGAGTTGGGAAGAAAGGTCGATTAGGGGGAAAAGGATGAAAAACGATTATGGCGCTTCATCACAATTGAGCTGCTTGAGATTCCTGACAATGAGATGTGATGGGGTCCTTTAATTATCCTCAGAGCTTCAAGCACATTTTCACATCAGCCGTCATGTTTTTAACGTTTTCAAAGGTGTCGCCGCGCCGCCTAAACCTCGCAGACACGTATCTGCTTTGTTTTGTGTGCGATTCTTTCCTAACTTAAAACATACAGACGTGAGTCTAATGCTGAAATTCCATCTGTTTCACAACAGACATGTGGTGTGTTTCATAGAAGTAACAACTGTTCATCAATCGAAGCCACTAGAGGAATGCGCTAACTTCACATTCCCAGAATTCTGGGGAAAAGAAATGGAATGATAGGAAATTGGACTCCTTTCCACGTAAAGAAACAGCGGTCCATCGGTACCGACGTGTCCAGAAATGATGATGTCGCATGTTAGGTCAGATGTCTTGTTGGTTCTGTTCTGTTGTTTTATTCTTAAAATTTTCTGTTTTATTCAGTCATATTTTCCTTTTTCCTGAAAGCCATTTTGCACCAAATCCATTCCCGGTTGACATTTATGAGAGAAAAAAATATTCATGATGCAAAAACAAAATCTGATTCTGTGTGTTCTAATGGGAAAACCAGTTTTTTTTCTTATTCAATTTTTGTTTCTGAGTCCTGTGGCCGTTTTTCTGCTTCTGTGTGTGGTTTTTTTTTTGCGTAGTGCTGAGGTTGCTGTGTACTGGAGGCCGACTCAGAGCCCCAGCTAGTGATGCATGGAGGAATCAGAGCTCCAATAATGAGTGGAATCAGCCTTTAACATGGTAATGTGTCATTTAGGGCCGATCCATTTAGCTAACGACTCGCTTCCTTTTGAAACCTATTAGCAGTAATGGTAAATAGCAGTTCCCCTTTCAACTCACGTGATCAATTTCATTCGTCTCTCTTCTCTTCTCTTCTCTTCTCTTCTCTTCTCTTCTCTTCTCTTCTCTTCTCTTCTCTTCTCTTCTCTTCTCTTCTCTTCTCTTCTCTTCTCTTCTCTTCTCTTCTCTTCTCTTCTCTTCTCGTCTCTTCTTTGCATCTCTATTCTTTCTTAATCACATCATGTCTCCCTGCAGTTTCTCTTCAATGTCTCCCCCTTTGCATTCACAATTCGACACCCGGCTATCCATTATTTCACGATGGCTGATTATTCAAAATAGTAAAATAAAAAAAATAAAAAAAATTTAAAAATGAGGTGACTTTAAATTGTTTTGTCTGCCTGATGGTCTAAAACAAAATGTTTTCCTGTCATTCATCATGTACTGTTTCCAAAGGGTTGCAGTCGGAGCATTTATCATAAGCGTTTGTTGTGGCGAGGTCTGGAAACTATTCGCTGCAGCTTAAATGTCACCGGCTTTGCTTGTGTTCTGGACTATCTGAGTGCTTTCTGTTCAAACATGTGTTGAAGTGCGTTCAGAAAGAAAGAAGAAAAA
>NC_090794.1:3380000-3455000 GCF_040054535.1 Antennarius striatus
TAATACAGCTAAAATGTCTTCACACTCAGCACCGGATGTGTTTGTAGTTAATAATGTGAGCTGGGATTTAATAAATGAATGTGGCCTTTACTGGTTCTGTCTTCATTGACTTATTATTAAAGCATTTCACCTCCAAAGCAAAAAAACAACAAAAACAGCATAAAGGGAGCGCTTATTATGTTGATGTTCATGAAATGAAGCTGAACTGAAGAGGAGACACAAAAGGAAGTAAGACGGGCAAATGTCCTGACCCCTCATGTTCTCCATCACCCTCCACTGAAAGAACTCCCTGCCTTCATTTTCTCTGTATTATAAGTCAGTCAAAGCTCTCCTTCAAGGCATGGTGACTGACTGTATGCTTGCATTTCTCCTTGGAGCTTCATTATTGATGGGAACACACACAAACGCACTCCCGGTGCAGGAAGTCCTTGTGAGAGCAGGATGTTGACTTAGTTTTCATTACAGCTTTCCCTGAAACCCCTGGAGGTCGACAGAAGAGAGGCCAACAGATGTAAAGCCTGATATACCGGCAGGGAAGCACAAGTATAGATGCATGTACATTTTCCAACTCTTATTGCACCATGAAAGTAATAACAAGAAGGAGGAAAGTACATATTTGTTTAATTTAATAATGTGGGGGTGGATAATGTTGTGGGAAACAGTGGGGGAAGACAGGAATCTGAAGCTCCAAAACCAAAGTAAAAATGCTGCACAATTAGCTCAAGACTAGTTTAGACTAATAAATTTAACTAATTCGTGATCGACTGGTCTGCTCACCTGGTCAGGTACGCCATGTCAACATGTGACATTCATGGTTTCCAGAAGATATATCCTATCCTGAGTTCACTTTTTTGGTGTTTCAGTTGATTTATGAGCTGCCGAAGTAATAAAATCATCAAAAGATGCTAACTAATTATCACGATGGACATTATACATGCTAGAAATCAGCATGTTAGCTTTGTCACACAGCAAACGGACGGAAACTCGTCTGAGTTGATGCAGTGACACAACAAAAGAGATCCAATCAAGGTTGAGCAAATGTATAGATTCCTATCTGGTCATTCATCATTCATTTATCCAATAAATGTACCCATAGAAACAACATGCAGCCCACACACACACACACACACACACACACATACTGATGGTGTTGTGTCTATTAGCGTGTGTGCTAATATTAAACCTTTGGATGTTGGCTTTTCAGAAGTTGAGTAATCAATAAACGTTACGACGGAAGGTTGTGGGCGAGTCTCCGCCTGTGACTGATGAAGATGAAGGGCGATCGTGTTGTATTTGAACCCGTCTGTTATGATATTTACCAAGGAGCACCTGTTGGGCCCGACTTCATTTCCCTTTGATTGTATGTCAGATGTAGATAGGTTTTGTTGTTTGAACTCCCTGAAAAACCGTTATTCCATGGCTATAAGGATTGATTATTATTATTATCTTTAGTTATTGAAGTGTTGCATTAATACGTACATCAGTTTGGTTTAAATTAAACCCTTGAGACAAAACCTGATCCTAATTTTCCAGATGATGTATCTATAAAGATCCCAATAGAATATATGTGTTTTCAGATTTAATATTAAAAGCCACACATGGATGCTGAGAGCAGCCATGTGCATTCAAATTGTATTAATACAGCTATTCTGAAGTGTTTCTGCCTAATTACCTTGTTAAACCAACCCCTTTTTTCTCTCAGGTGCAATAACAAAATATTGTTTTCTTTAAAATTAATTAAATACCAAAATGCTTAATTAAATGACTGCTGAGTAATTTCACCGAGGTCTTGAACCGCTGCGCTTACACAAGACTTAATGATCAAGCTCCTTTATTGTTCTTCCGCTCTCTTTTTTTTACACTGCATTATCTAAATATCTTTAGATAATCATCATGAGCCGGAATCACTGCGGCTAATCAGTCATAACTAAAACGGTTGCGAGGGGGAAAAAATTCAATTAGCGCAAGTATGATCAGCAGCCCTTGTATCCATGCTTGGTGGAGGTGTGTGTCCTCAGTTCAGATAATTATCAGAGCTGCAACCATTGAGTCACTCAGTCCCACTGCAGTTTTAGTCAGATCAGACGCCTAGTTAGGGTTAGGGTAAGACTAAGGGTTAGGGTCCCTTAAACACCAGAAATTTCTGTCGTACTAGAGAAGCCTGTTGCTGCTACTATCATTCATTACTAATATGATTTTACAGGATGAAACAAAAGAACACGTGAAAATAAAACAAACTGCATACAAAAAATGTTTTTGCTGTCCAAACTGTTATGAAATTTTTCAATGCAAATATATGTTAAAATTGCATCTGGATTAATCAGGTATTCCTAGAAATGTATTATGTTTTTGCATGGTTATTTTTGAAGATATTAGTTATGCACTTCTAATATTGGAACGATGGCCGTCTTTTTCCTTTTTCTGTTTGCAATGCAATGCTGTGATGAGAAATAAGTTCTGTGGAGCCAAATTTGCAGGACGGATGATATTTTACACGGGTCGTAGTCGGACACAGGCAGACAGGACTGTGTTTAAACAATTTCTGTTCTTTACTCTTCTGTTTCACCTTTACCAAGACATTTAAAGTACATTTTTCAGACACGTGTCAACATTCCTGTTAAAATCCCATTCCCTGGGTTGCTTTGTTTGAGCAACCCAGAGATAGAAGTGAAGTCATATCTCAGCTGTTTAAAGCCCACCTGAGCAAACACAGCAGATTAGTTTTCTTTGAGAGACCCTCACCAAGAAGAACACTGATAAGTTTCCAGCGCTCTAATCAAATGTGAAGTCTGCAATAGAAGTTTGTATTTATGTATGTATGAGTGGTAGTGCACGGTGTAAAATGTATGCATGTATATTAGCTGCATATTTCGGGGTTTTATGCACGCGAACAATCCAGTATGTAGATACCTGTAAAAGCCATCTGTGTGTGTGTGTGTGTGCGTGTGTGTGTGTGTGTGTGTGTGTTTATACAGGATTATCACGGCCTCATCCCTCATCCCTCTCCCAGCTCTGACCCTTTTAAACAACACTCTATCTTTCTCCGGGAATCCTTTCATCCATCTTTATCAATCTTTTTCTCCATCCATATCTCTCTCGCTCTCAACCCCCCAACTACTCGTGATGGGAGGGGGCAGAGATAGAGAGAGATGATCTTGTCTTTTTCAACCCTCTTCTTATTCCATCAAAGAACACATCTAGCCCCAAAACTCAACAATAACACATCGATCACGCACACACACATACACACACTCACACACAAACACACACACAGAGCAAAGCGAGCGGCGCAGTCATCATCCGCTCTGACAGAAAAAAGCAATTTTTATTCCTAATGCAATAAGAAGCTTTTACACGGTGAAATTAATTTGTTGTCGTCGTGAATCTTGTCGAAGCGCCGTCATATCTGGACGTCTTCTCCTTAAGTGGAGCTTTTATGTACGTATTGTTGTATTATTGTCCATAGAGCCATCATTTGATGTCATCGCTTTTCAAAAAAAGTATATTTTCTCATAAGCATGTGGTTAAATTAATTTGGATCCGGTTCCATTAAAGTTAAAGTCCTTCGTGTGCTATTTTCTGAATTAGACCTGCAGCCTCCGACCCTTCCTTGGTTTTTAACCCAGCACGTGACACAAGTATGTCAAAAGGCACAAAATGTGAACAAACTTAACTTAAAGTCGATGTTAATCCTTCAAACTTTCTTCCGCTCCAATGTATTTACAGCGACCGATTTTAATCGGGTCATTTTTATTCCAATCATGCTCTGTTGGGTGTTACTATTTTCAGAAGACCTTAATAGAAATAGTAATAAGTTATAGAAATATGACCTAGAATGTAAAGGCATACCTTTAATACCAGAAATTCCCATCCTGTGTAAAATGCAGCTGATAGATTGATGCAATATTCTGTGAATAAATAGTCCACCTTTCCCGGGGATGCTGCCATGTTATCAGCACTGAGGTGTTGAAACAACTTCTTTGCCGATGACATTGCACCAGCTGTCATTGGGTGTACTTATCCATTTTGACAGTATTATAATTTAGAGCCTGTGTGGCAGTAAATCCTCTGAGGCATCTGGTTAACAGAGCGTAGACGGGGATAGAGAGGCAGACAGACAGACAGACAGAAAGACAGACAGACAGGTTAGCGAGCTTATCAGAGCAGAGAGGTGAAAGAATGGAAGGTAATGAACCCGAGTAGATGTGCGTGTGTGTGTGTGTGTGTGTGTGTGTGTGTGTGTGTGTGTGTGTGTGTGTGTGTGTGTGACCATATAGCTGTAGGCAGACAGTCTTTGTGTCCTTGTCATTCAGTTGATCTGAAATTTGAACCCTGTCTTTAGCCGTTCTCCGTTCCTCTGTCCTCGTCGTTTTGTTCCATATAAAGGAACTAGAGAGAAAGTGTTATCTGCAGCATCAGATCGCTTGTGTTCTGATTCTGCCGATAAATATCTTGAGCTTGTTGAAAAGTCAGGGTCAAAGGTCGAGGACCAATCCCCTGCAACTCCCCTGTAGGGTAGTGTGTCCTGTGTCTTTAGGGCAAGGAGGGGTAGTGGTTTTCTGGCTCCTCTCGACGACCCTTCAAATGGAGTGTTTATAGATGTATGCTGAAAACAGAGGTGTAGCAGAGAATGGTAGAAAATTCCCAGAATGCTTTACAAACTGAGGCAGCATATATGGAAGATATGTACCCTTCATTTTATTTTATTTCTACCTGTTTCTTTGTTCTGTCCTGTAAATCGGATCAGATTTGTCAGGATTTGTGTAGAACTAGAACACGTTCATGTTTGTGCAAAGAAGATGAATCTGATTTGATTTCCAACAATGCAGACGATGTGTGTTAAATTCAACTTATCAGGTAGTTGTAAACCCATGTGCAGAGACACTTCATTTTTAGTATATTAGTATTTCTGGCACAACTTCACCAACTACCAAAGTGCATTGAGAAGGGAAAAGGTCTAGAGAGGCGAAACTCCAGCAACAACTTTATTAATAATGAAGTGTTGCTGGAGTTTCCACTGCTGTAGAAACTCTTGTTTTTAAATGTGTTTTGATTGATGTGATATACGTTAAGTTGACTGTTTGGCACAAATCCGTGCCCCTTGGAAATGAGCTCACAAGTGGGAAACAATAGTGTGTGACGCGGTGTGGTACTTTGGCACAGAAGTGGTTTTGACCCGTTAGTCGGGCTCTGAAACGAATCGATAGCATGCTGATTTAAAGCAGGTATGATTTTTTTTTTTTAATGCTATTTAGCACCAAGAAGAATGTACACATGCACACACTGAAATAGATTCTGATTACCAGGCAATGTGCTACGAGTATAAAGCCTGGAACATCTGATCCGGGTAATGAAGTGCACTCAGAAGGTGCGGCATTAAATAGTGCAATCTGAAAAGCATTAAATTTAAATTAATATTTTTGTTAAGTTTGTAAAGAAATAAACAACGTGTGATCTAAGCTCACAAAAGTTTAATGCTACTGCAGCGTTTCAAAGCTTCATTGAATGAGATTGAACTGGCACGAACCGAAACACGAGGCAACGGTTGAAACGAACGCCGTTCCCTTTCGAGTCCCCTGTGATGCTTCATATCAGACACGCAGAACTGATTTGGAGATCAAGGTATTAGCCGGCTCAAGTCGAGGTAAACGATGCTATTAGCGATTCCACAGTTTCCCACACACACATTTTTTGTCTGGCTGGAGACTCTTCCAGGTTTTGCGGATCAGAAGCCAGAACTGAGCAGGATGTTGGCTCGATTTCCTGGCGGAAACAGTTGGAAACGGTGTGGAGAAGGAACATTGAGAATATTTCCATCAAAGCTACTTTTTTTTTAAATCTCGCAAGACAGTCTTAACTAAGATATGTTGATGTTGAAGTCTACTTGCAGGATTTCTGTTCTGTTGGCATTGTGACAGTAAAGCACACATGTTGCTGTTTGAAATGAAAGAATAAATCCACTAGGTATCAGTACGTGGTTGCTGTATGTTCTTTCCTCCTTTTAGAGTCTGCTAACACTGTTACACGTGGAATAAAACAACAAAAGAGCGCGTTGTATGCACCAAACATCACCTTTACAATCATCAGTGATCTCAACATTGTACCACAATGAAGAGATGGAACAAAGACGAATGATACACCTGAATAAAAGCAGCTGAGGCTGAGATGGAGGTCATGTACTGTAAATAATTACGTTTTAAGAAGCTGATGTGAGTATTTCCCGTTGTGATTATTGTGGTATACCTGTGTTAGCTACACGTCTCAGACATGAGGCAAAAACAACCCCTTCTGTTCCTTCTGCTTCCTCCACTTATCAGAAAATATTCCCTGTGGACCACCATTCAGATTTAAGGCCAATAATGAAATTATAACAGACCGTTTGCACTGTCCACACCCACTGCTGCAGGATTGGGTGTTAAGACTTAAACCAATGAGCGTTATACAAAAAACGAGTACTAAATACATAGGAAATAGCTGCAAGAAAAGCTATAATGAATCAGTAAATGACACAAACACTGGAGTAGAACTACGTCTCATGTTCTCGTTACACCGTGAGAATTTTGCCCTGGTGAAGACATTGTTCTGGAAGTCTGGCATCCTTCACTTTGTGTTCTCAGATGTCGCCACTGAAAGCCGTGGACACATTTGAGAGGCTGGGGGTGTCTCAGATGTTCTTCACAGTTCATCAGCGTTGACACCTGGCCAAACAGCTGGAATCATCTGGACACACACACATACACACACGCCGTCTGCACTTCCACAAGGGCTCCTCACTCTCCACATCTGATCCTCCCTTCCCGTCTCCTTTGCATAAAGTTGTACATTAATGAGCCTCCGTCCTCATGTCCGCCCATACGCTGTTTAGATGTAAACCAGGAGGCTTCTGGGCCGACACATGTTCCTCTGTCTGTACTCGTTCTCCAGTGAGGAAACGTGAATCATGTGAACAGTATGTCGACCATTCCATTCCAAAAAAACAGTCCTTAGCTCAGAAACAAATGTGCTTTTACCATGGGAACAACACGGAGGAGTCACGCTAGGAGAAACAGTGTCACGGAGCATTTGTGAGGTGATGACATGCAGATGTAAATAATAAGCTGTTTGTTTAGATCGATGTTTATTCTCTGCATAATATGAACCCCGCGGCTCGCTGTCCAGGGGAAGAAATGCATTTTATAACGATACGACCACATGGGGTGTTTTGATCGACTCCTAGGATGCATGAGAAAATCTGTAACTAATTTATTTTCCTGTCTTCACCTTGGTTAGAATATGTTTATTACATTTCAGAGGAAAAAGTTTAATTACTTTTCAAGTACACCTGAATGGATTGACTTTTGAGAACTCTTAATCATTTTATTTTGCATAATTGATTGAATCATTTCAATGAATTCCCGATATTTCACAGTGCCAGTCGTTAAGTGGTTTAAAACCAAAATGCCATTGTGTCTCGCCAGTCATCAAAATCAAAATAAATACAGGGTCCTTGGAGTTAGGGCTGCAGGATTAGTCGTAATGAAATCTTAATTCACACTTTTATGCCGTCTCATTTCTAAACAGTGGAGATTCTACTGTCCCGACAGCAGAAGCGTTTCGAATGAGGCACCAATGGAGAAAGGAAGGTCATCAACAAACATGTCAATTTTGTGAAAAATTTGTGCCAGAGGATTGTAATCTCAATTTTAAACAAAAATGAATAAATAAATCGACTCGATTCCTATCTTTTCCAGAATCCAACCCTAGTCGGATTCCAGTTTCACTTCACATGTGCTACTAGTTCATTCAATGGGACTGTAAGAACATGAAATATGTTGCCTTGCCTTATTTTTATTTTTATGCCATGGCCGTTCTTTGCCTTGTGTAACATTGATTAATGGATTCCTACAGTATCTGTATAAGTCAGTGTTTACCGTTGATATAAATTCCTTCTCCAAGTTTTGTATTCTGCTCCAGTGGTGAAAAATGCCCGTGGAGAGAAATCCGGGAAAAAAATTTTTTTTGCTTGAGCAACATAATGCAAATGAGTCGTCCCCTGATGAAGCAGCATTCCACTGGAGTCTGAAACCTGAACAAATACATTCTCTGTTTGCCTCTTTCATACAAAAGAGTGACTCGTGTTTTCACTCAGGGGGTAAATAATGTTCATCCCACCAAAAATACACTCAAATGATGGAATTTGGATGTTATAAAAATCCCTGCTGCCCCCCTCGTGTTCCTTGATCATTACTCATATGCTAGTGCAACAGGCAGGCCGCCGTTAGCCTCCCTCTGAAAAAACCACTGCAAAGAAAAAACCAACATCAGTTTAATGATTAGGAATCCGAACGCTGTACACGTAACAGGATTCTAGATGTTTTTAATAACCCTTGCCGCTTGGCTGTTTTGTATTTTTTAAATTTTACGTGTGTGTTTGCATAAAATGCTAACAGCCTGACCTCATTTGAACCGCTCTGATTGCACCGGCACTCGTATTTAGTGACTGTTTTACACATTTACATGAACTTCGTGGGTGGATGTGAATGTACATCTGTGGAGTCGGTTGAAACGTCCATTAGGTTTTGGAAATAGCTGTCTGACAAACTCGTAGCTAAAAGGGATGATTGATGTTGAATCAAGTATAACAAAAACGTTTCTGAAAATATTAACTCTTTTCAGATGATTTTTGTTTGATTTTTGTTCACTTCTAAGAGACAACCACTGTGATCTTTCTTCTTCTCAGGTCTTTTCCCGGCAGTGCTGAACCTGGCTTCCATGGCACACATAAGCGCTAATGCTACCTGTGGATCGTCCGGTCCAGAGATGTTCTGCAAGTTGGTGGAACATGTACCGGGCCAGCCGGTTAGGAACCCTCAGTGTCGAATCTGCAACCAAAGAAGCGTGAAACCATTTGGCAAGTAGAACACACACACACACACAAAACACACACACACACTAACAAGATTTATAGGCCTGATGTCAGCTGTGATTTATCATGATTGCATGTCTGTTAATCAGGGCCCGATTGGCCAGATGTTAACCAATTATTTTTTCTGAAATGATAATCACCGAAGGAAGTGAGGAATCAATCGCAACTTGACAAGATGACAATACAAAATTAGCCTATGATCATGTTTCAAAGCACCAACTAGACAGTTATTTAGTCAGCGATCAGCACAGGCCATTAGCAGGAACCAAATGGTCAGTCAGTCACTGGTAATAATCAGTCAGTCTACAAACAGTGTCGTCAGCCAGTCAGAAAGGAAAGCCGGTTTATTCAATTCTATTCTATTCCATTTTATTCAATTCAAAAAATTTTTTTTTTGTCCCCAAGGGGCAATGGAAGGAACATAAAGCAGCAGTATTGGTGCAAAATACGGGATTGGTGCACAAAAAGGAAATGCAGACTGCAAAGAGCAAAAACCAGACTCGATACGCAGACAACCAACACTAACACTAAAATACACAATAAACAGATATCTACAATATAAACAAGTATGTACAATGGGGTAATAAATAAATAAAAACCATAGAAATTGTAGAACTTAACTCTTGCTTTCTGCTTAAGTTTGGTTGAAGTGCCAGAAAAAAGATTGTCTTCCTTTCCATAAATTTAATAGTTACACATTTCAGGAAATATGATATATGCTAATTAGAATTAAATAATCAGATGTGTGAAACCGTGGATATGATCTGAAGATGCATACGCGAGGCAGTTAGCTTAGCTTAGAATAAAAGCTGAATACAAAGGGAAACAATAATCCCAGTTTTGCCTGAGAGTAAAAACACTCATCCTACCCGGACATCCAAAACCTGATCACTAACAGCTTGTTTAGTCAGTACAAAAAACATCTTTACCAATATGTAAGTGACAGAAACAAAAAGCCGCCTGGTGATTGACAGCTTCAAATAAACCTGAAACACCTGAAGTTCCAAACACTCAACAAAACATACATAAAAGCTCTTCACGGCGACCTTCGATATGTAACAAGCCAATAATGCGTTTTATCTGTCGCCTCCATTAAAGCCGTTGTGTGGAGCTGCAGGGAGGCGGAGATGTGCTTTTGTTATCTGGCCTCCAACGCTTGAAAGAGCAGATTCTTAGAAGAAGAGCAGAGGGGAAAAAAAACAATGGATTGAAGATTAGAGTGATTGAATTCAGTATCTTATAGAGACGCCTCTTTGGGTTCTCCTTCTGTTTGTGTGTGCAGAGCGACACCCCATAGAATACGCCATCGACGGAACCAACCGCTGGTGGCAAAGCCCCTCCATCAAGAACGGAATGGAGTACCACCATGTGACCGTAACGCTGGATCTGAAACAGGTGAACACACACAAAGGAGATACTACACCATAGTACACTATACTATGGGAGATTGCACTGACTTAAACTGTGTGATGTTTAAATGACGGTCAAAAATCAGCAGCGTCGCCTCAATCCGCCTCTTTGTCCCATCAAACAATAGTTTCAATTCCTTCGTCGTGGCTTGATGAGACTGATAGAGAATTCTTATTAGGCTGTTTACTTCCAAACCCCCCCCCCACATCTTATCTCTCCATCCTGGCAGTGAATTGCCTTCCTCGGCTGCAGTCAGCTTGCTGGCGCTCCGTCCATTGAGGTCATCTTGACACTTTGCTGCCACCGTCTTGTTTTTCTGTCAGGATGTTGCGGACAAAACCGCTGGCCTTCCCGGATCGACGTGACCACACCTCTTATGCGATAAGAAGTCTGGGCAAAACGCACAGATGTTCTTAGAAACAATTGACAAATGATTAATACATTTTTTTGCTTATTTCCTTATTTCAAATCCACAAAGAAACAGAGCTGCACCTCCTCGGTGGAGGAAGTAAGAGCAATTAGTTAATCATCCACGGATATCAGAGGAGTTAAGCCACTATTATTTCAGCAGAGCTGAAATTAGTTTAACCAACTTTGCTATCAATAACTTCTTAAGTGTGTGTGTCACTCTTTAAATAATTGGGTTTCCTTTTTTTATTTATTTGGAAAGCTTGGCAGAAACCTCCGTGATGGAGGGGTTGTGTATTGGCATGAGATGATTTAGGACACCTAGTTTCATTTGGAAGTGTGATTAACGTGCTCGACTGCCAGATTATAATTATTTAAATGTCATGTGAATAAAACTAATGAGTCTAAGAGACATTTGTTCAAGAGAAGCACTCGATTCATTAAGAGAATCCTATCAAAAATTGCTCTAAAGGTTAAAAACAGATTAAATATAGATTATTAATCAGGAGCTTCTATCCTAGACAACAATGGTATGACGTGAAAACGACAACTGAAGCAGTGACAAAAAAAAGCCTGAATGCACATTGACATTGCAGGAAGTCTGTAGAATAGAGTTTGATCGTAACTTTATCACCATCTGACCTCTTCAGACTTTTTTCACAACGCACTGCACGGATGCCTTCACGTTTCATTTCAAAGTAGGAAATCAGGAATGGAATTTGTGGAATATTTAACCAGATAAATGTTTACTTTGTATTCTCAAAAATTTAAATTCTTTACATTGGGTAGATGAGGTCTGTAAAAAAATCCCACATGCTTGAACATCTCCTTTCATATTCAGTCAATAGAATATCTGGAGCTCAATGATTGCACCACCCTGAGAGCAGAATGAAGCAAACAGAATCAAAAATTGAAATTAAATAACTGTCTTTGAGATTCAACTCATCATATAGAAAATGAATATTGTTGTTGTACGTCAGCACCGTCAAATGAATTGATCGGAACTCATCGCAAAAGAGAGGAGAGAGCAAAAGCGAGAGTCAAAACCGAAATGGTTGCTGCAGAACACAAATGTACACATGCCTGAATGGGTTCACACACAAGTGCATGCGCGCACACGCACACACTACACTGATGTGTAGTGGAAAAATAAATAATAAAATAGAATCATCACTGACAGATGGATAGCAACAAAACAGTGAATTATTAACAGCTTTTTAATACCAGCGCACATTATAGGCTGTATTCATTTTAGCAGCCATGTGATGGCTGCAGTCCTCATGGTATGGGTGTATACAATTAAGTGAACTGGCTGTCCGTCTTTTGGTGAAGTAGTTCACACCTGGACTGAAAGAGTTGCTCTCATGTTGTCCGTCTTCACATGTTGTTCCCTTCATGGATTACAAATTAAACTTTGGTCGAATGATTTTAACCAAAAAAAACAGTCAATGACTCTATTTATTATAATATACATCCATGTATTCTTGGTAATGATAAGGGTTAGGTTTTATATTGACCTGTTCCTTTTATTTTATTGTTTTATTGTCAGGTAAAACTAATAAATATCATTGGAATAGACTGGATGTGATGACTTGTTGAATAAAACACTTAGATTTATGGCTTGGAAAAGTTTAACGTGAGTCGTGGAGTAAAAAAATCCAATTTGCAAAATAGTAGATTGACCTGATGCCCTATGTGCGGTGATTTACTGTATACCCGCTGCCATTAATGTGTGTGTGTGTGTGTGTGTGTGTGTGTTTATTCTTCTGTGTGTTTCCTGTGTGTATGCGTGAATCTCAATCAGTCCAACGGAAAGCTATTTACCCTCCAGTGCTCTGAATTTCCCCGGCGACCTCAGTCATCTCACTTAGAAAATGACAATGGGCATGTGTGTGTGTTTGTGTGTAAGTGTGTGTGGTTATCGCTTGTGACATCACCACCTTCATTTCCTCTCTCGTTATTGTTGCGCGTCTCCCGATAGAAAGACAAACAGAGGCAGACGAGGGTCCACGCGAGTGACGCCGTGAGCTGAAGGAGCGCTCCATGTCGGGATGCTCTTCATCGCTTTTAGATGAATTCTCCAATTGTCATCTCACATGCAGACGTATCTGACACCGCACTTAAAGCAAGAGCCCTGTGTCGGAAAATAATGAACCCTTTTTGACTCGATTGGACCTTTAAAATCTGGTCATTTGTGAGTTTTAATTCCCAGGTCTAGACAGTTTTTATGAACCTTTTTATTTAGCCCATCTAACTTTGCAGAAACCTGTCATGAAGTCCATCAGTGTGTCGCTGCAGGCTCAGTCATTAGTTCAAGAAATGACTAGTGAACGTATTAAGACTATTTTAAACTCGGACGATCTTTTATCAGCTTCAAAAAGGATTTGTAGAAATTGCTGTTATTATGAAAATGCTGGAGGCGGTTTCGTTAAGGGTAATTTGTTTGACGGGGTCAAATCATGTCACTGAGACGCAAGACGTAAACCTGGAAGAACGATGTGGGTCCGCTGTCAATCAGTTAGAATGTGACCCAAATTGATTCTTTATGATCAATCTGATCTGTTTTTTCCAGTTAAGATAATCCTCAGACGTTTGGTGTGTTTATTGTCTGGAATTCTGTTCTTCATGAGATGCAAATAGCACTGGAGACGTCATTAAAAAGTCCATCAAGATGAAGATGAAGAGCGATAAAGAGACTGGTAACAGGTTGTGCTCTCTACTAACATTACTTAAATCCACATTACTGAATTTTCCAGTTGTAAACCTTTACTTTTTACAATTTCCCACTGGCTAGAGTCAGCGCTCTGGTCAGGGACAGCTTATTAAAGCAGGTGTTTGAGAATGGAGTGCAACGCTTTTTTTAAATAAGTCATTACAAGAAGGTTTATAACATACACGCTAGGAAGAAAAGAGCATAGAAACACCCCACAAATGGATAAAACATTTCCTTTGCTTTAATTTTTTTTAACATTTGTGCTCACTGGGAACATAGAAGTCATGTGGTGGGAGCTCTGAGCACCAGACACCAGAGTGCCATGTCTGGCATGACCTCAGGCCAAAACCAGAATGTGGGAGAGATGGCAGCATCTGGTGTTTTTCTGCAGGCTAAAGCCATTTAAAAAGCGTAAGGCCCAATTCTGGAAGAACGAGTGTTCGTGCATTCTTGTGTTTCATTTGTGTTTTTAAGTGTGTTTTTGGCCGTTCAGACAGACTTAAAGAGAACGGATTGTATTCGGCTGCAGCTCATCAGCCAGACCATTAGTCAAGCATGGGCTGTACTGGCTCCTCTACTGTAGCCTCTTGACTCTTCCATGTGGAGTACACAATTACTTGTCAGATTTTTACAATTTTTCTACAATTTCCTTGCAATTTGGTCAAATATTGACCTCCTTTCCAATATTTTTGCTGCAGAGCTGCCTGGAAAATGTCATTCAAGACACTGCAGCATTGAAATCGTTTTTTTTTATGTGTGAGTGTGTGTGTGTGTGTGTGGTTGATCGGTGAAAAAGCAGAACCATATTTGGTGGAGAAGATTTTGTGGTGAATTACTTCCTGTTTGACAGGCAGAAGCGCTTGAAGATTCACACTAATTCAAACTGGCCAAAAAAGCTGCTTTATCCATCCACAGAGATGTTCAGACATTTATTTTCTAGGAGTGACAGTAAATTTTAATGAGTCTGAATTCCAGGTTTTGTTGCTCCGATTGCAAATCCACCTGTGTGTCGACACACAGTCTGTGTGTGTGTTTCTGGATACCAAAAGCGAGCGAAAATATTGAATTTTATGGCTTTTTAATTGTGTCTCTTTCTGATTTGACTGCACATGATTTGGTTTTTTGTTTTGTGAGAAGCTCTTGCCACAATTAGCTGGAGTTTGGTGCCAGTTTAGCAGGTCGGACGTGTTTTAACACGCCGCCCTGCAAACGCCAGCTGTTCACTTTAAAAAAAATGTCATCTCAAATAAAGCTGAAACAAAACCGATTCTTCACAGTCCATTGAATTTTAGGCACAGCAACCAAAACAGATGCCTTAAACGGGCTGATTGACTGCCTGACAGAGTTCTAGTGCGCTATGGAAGCTTATGGATTATTATCTTCTCTACTTCTGTTGCCGTGTCAACGCTTGAATTAAAGCGCACTGTCAAAATGAAGAAATTCACTCATGAGCTCTTTATTTTTAGAATCAGACAATGATTCATTAGTACAGATCAGTACAGATACAGTACATCATGTCAGCTGGGATGATGATTAACTCTCTAGCACCACGAAGTCACTTAAAGTATTTTATTTTTTTGTCGGAACAATCTGCTTTGTTTACAGTCACATTTGATCCTTTTTGATTTTGTGACTTAATTCTGCATTAATGACGCTGCAGGTTGTGAGTTCAGATGTTTTATTCATTGAGAAAGGAACATGTTTTTCCTTTTTAATTCACTTAAATAACATGTTGCTTGCTTCTTTCTAACTTGCATAAATGAGATCTCAAAAAAAAAAAAGAGATGATGACTAAACGTGATGAAAACTAACGAGGACATTTGACACGGAACGAGGATTACTTTAAATTAAAAAAGTAGCTGACAAAATAAACACCGCTTTATCCACCTGACATTAGATGTCAAGGATGGAAGATAAACATTTATTTAGTTGGCGGTGTGATTCTCGCAGGATGGTTTTTGGTGTGTTTATTTGTGGATGTTGTGTTGAGCTCTGGAGGGGGAAAAAAAATCCCTCCTCTGATCCACATCTGATCAAAACATTGACTACGACACAAACACGCACACACACACACACGCACACACACACACACACACACACACACACACACACACACACACACACACACACACACACACACACACACAAGCACTGCATTTGCTGTGTTCATCTATGTTTAGCTGTTGGAGATGCCTAGCTGTCGTAGGACTGTCACCATATTGTAGGTTATTGCTGAGAGCTCTCTCTTTCTCTCTCTCTCACACACGCACACACACAACACACACACACACACACACACACACACACACACACACACACACACACACACACACACACACACACACACACACACACACACCACACGTTCCTTTGTGTGGATGCAGGTAACATTGACTCTTTGTAGTGGGTTTGAATGGCTGCTATAAGGTTACCCTGAAAAACACTTTCCCTCTCGCTCTCTCTTTTACACAAACACAAACACAAATACACACACACACACACACACACACACACACACACACACACACACACACACACACACACACACACACACACACACAGACACACACACTTGGTTGCTTTCTCTCTATTCTAATTGCTGCAATGTGACACTGCTTCCCACATCATGAGAAGAAAGAGAGGACGGATGGGGAGAAATGCGGTACACGGTGAGGAGCGACAGCGACTCAGCGTTTGACCTACATCAGACGTATCGCTGATCAAACCGGTGATCAGCCTGAAGCAAAGTCTGTCAGAACAAACACGATTGTGTGTAATTGAAAATCTATACAAGATATGTCTTTGACATTATCCTCGTTTGAATCCATGGACTCCATTTCTTTAATCTGTGGATCTCAAATTGGGAGGGGCCCACCAGGAGGCCCATGGAGGTGGGGGGGTAAAATATGGAATGAAACCAAGTTGAAAGAATCAATTTTATATAATGAGTGATTTTGTCACACTTACTTTTATTGCATTTAATTCATTATGGATCCTTTATTTGTTTTCAACGTTCATGACAGCAGATTGATGGGATCTGAACTCAGCCTGCGTGTAATCACTGAAAACCAACGCTGTTTCTCCGTGGATTACAGATTAAAAGGATTTTAACCTGGATTAAAGGTTAAAATCTTTCTTTTTTCCACTCTTTGCTTTTCAGGTTTTCCAGATTGCCTACGTCATCCTCAAGGCAGCGAACTCGCCTCGCCCAGGTAAGAATCCTGCTTTGGAACTTTTTTGCCTCATCATCAGCTCAAAGTTCAAAGTTCAAGGTTGCTGTGACCTCACACATCCCACTTCTAATAATAATTTAAGAATTCAGAGACATACTATGACAGAATTGATCGTATATCATATTGAGCTTCTTTGAAGGATTTGTCATATTAAATTTATATATGACAATTTGTATGCATGATGCATTTAATATTTGGTCATCATAATGTTGTATGTTTATTGCATCTAATCAAATAACCAATATTTGATTTTTCCATGAGCTGGACTCTCCTCACATCATGTTTAATCAATTCCGTGTCAGATACGACGTCTTTGTTTGAATCTTTTAACAGCTGAGCTGAACCGAATGTTCCGTCGATGCTCTGATGACCTAACCTCCGTCCTGCACGTCCATCATTATTACTCTCCATCGATCTCCTCTCCTCTGCACACCTCTGAAGCGTTTCCTTATTATTTTCTTTGCCAATACTTTGGTCCACAGGTAACTGGGTCTTAGAGCGATCGATAGATGGCGTGACCTTTGAACCCTGGCAGTACTATGCAATCACGGACACGGAATGCCTGACGAGATTCGACATTAATCCGCGGAGAGGACCTCCATCCTACACCAATGACGATGAAGTTATCTGCACATCGTTTTATTCAAAGATTCACCCGCTGGAGAACGGAGAGGTACCTCCACCCTGGCTCTCTGTAGATTCGGGTTTCATTTTGGGTTGGTCTTCATGTTGCCCGAAGGGAGGATTGATCCAAGCTGGGACGAGACGGTTGAATAAATTTGGTTTTAAGGGGATCAGGGTTGCTAAATTACAATGACTGTGATCTTGTTAGGTTTGGTTAAATCATATTTAATTGGGGTGAAATTATATTTGAACAAGTAGCATTGTGTTCAAGTGTGATTAGGATGTAAAAAGGGTTGTTGTTTTTTAAAAATATATATATATTTATTCTATTCAAATGTGTTTGTAAAATGAGCTTAAAGGCGTGTTGGATTCTGATCCACATCCACACTCAGTGAAAACACACTAATCACACGTCTGCATCCATAACACAACCGCTTTAATTGTTGATGCCCGTGTGCTCACACATTCATGGGTGCTGGTGTGTGTTTGTACACACCTGCATGTGTGTGTGTCATGTGTGTCCTCCTGTGTGTTTGTGCTGTGTATGTGTGTGTGTGTGTGTGTGTGTCCTGCGGGGGAGCGCTGGAGGGGGTGCGAGCTGGGAGATGTCAAGAGCTGCAAATAACAACGGAGGTGTCTGAATGTGTGTATGCAGCGCGTTTGTGTGTGTGTGTGTGTGTGTGTGTGAGTGTGTGTGTGTGTGTGTGTGTGTGTGTGTGTGTGTGGGGTTGACAGCTCCCTAGCCGTCTGATCACAGTGAAACCATAATGAGTTGTAGGCGATGTGTCACAGCATCGCACACACATTCACAATGTCACCCCACCACTCGTCACATATGCACACACACACACACACTCACGCACGCACACAGACACACACACACACACACACACACACAAGCACACACACACACACACACACACAACCATCCCTTTTCCTACTAAGTCTGCGGATTGCAACCCCGGGCCCCACCCCCTCTCCTACACACACATGCACGCACTCACAAAACACACACACACACGCACACACACACACGCACACACACACACACACACACACACACACACACACACACACACACACACACACACACACACACACACACACACACACACACACACACACACACACACACACACACACACACACACACACACCAAACACTCAGCCCACTCTGTAAGACTTTCCTGCAGATGCCAAGTGTTGCTTTTGGCCACATTAGTGAAACAGACAGATGGACACACAGACAGGCCGGCAGACAGAAACTCACACTCTTGTTGTATGGATGCTTGTGGTGTTACAGGATAGGATTTCATCCTAAAGATTCTTCTCCTTTCATTTAAAGATAGCTCAAGACAGTTGCGTAACTATATGTTGGAAATTTCTCTGAAAAACACAATTAAGGCATCGATTCGCGTCCTTGTGGAGGAATCGCTTCCTGCTGTTTGTCCAAAGACACTTCCACTTGTGTAGCTATAGAGGAAATAGTTTCAGACGGGGCTTCTATTTGATAATGCGCCGTTCTTAATACTTTTATCTGGGGGGGTGAAAGATCACACACCCGTCTGTTCTGGATGGGATTAATATCACTGACCAAACATCCTTCCCTTCAGTGGAGAACATCAGATTTGGACCTTTCTGCAAATATCTTAATTCTTTTAAATGTACAGTTCTTTAAAACTAATTTATGAAATTAAATCTTGTTATTATTATTTCCTAATATTTGTGTTTCTTCATGTTATATCGGTCTGCCCCCCCCCCCCCCCCCCGACCTGTGCAAATGGTTTTTTTCACTGCGGTAACTAAATAGACCAACCTCTTGCCTCGAGTAGCTTTTTTCTAAGGCAGCAAATATTATCCGTCATATTTTTTTAGCGACAGCTTTAATCTTTTAGTTTTCCGTTAAACTCCCTGGAGTTTGTGTTTTTTTCTGTTTCATTTATGTTTTTTCCGATGAAGCACTCATTATTTCCAGAACTGCCGTTAAATTCTCTAGTGCCTCTCACCTCCAGCGGCTCTTTATACGGCATTACCGTGTTTCCCGTAAGTCCTGAAGAACAATTTAACAGCATTTGAGATGTCAAAATCCGCTCTTGGCACCACAAGCTGTGTCATCCATATTTTTGTCTCCGTCTCAAATGTATCTCTAACGCCTAAGCTGTTACATTGAAGCATCATCTCAGTCCTTCCATTTAATTAATACCCAATAAAATGTGCCTCAGTGCAAATACTGAAAACATCTATAGGGCTATTTGTAGCTCACGTTTCAAAAGCTTCCCTTCATTTGCATTTTCAAATAGGAGTTTGTCATCAACAATGTTTCCTCTTACGAGAAAAGGTGATGCTACTCCTCTTCTTCCTTTTTCCAATCTGTTTACTTTAGTTTTCTCCTCTCCCTCCACCATCTGTCACTTTATACAAACTTAAAGCTGCTTTAAGGTTCGTCTCATCACAGCGTGTTAGCTTCACTCTGTCGCCGCTGTCTCCACATCCACAGATCCACACGTCGTTGATCAACGGTCGTCCGAGTGCGGAGGACCCCTCGCCGACCCTGCTCAACTTCACCTCGGCGCGTTACATCAGACTGGTGTTTCAGCGAATCAGAACGCTGAACGCAGACCTCATGACCCTGACGCTCCGTGACCCCAGAGACGTCGACCCCATTGTGACAAGACGGGTGAGGCTCAACACGCATTCACAACAGCTCTATTTTTATTTCCTTTCCTTTCCTTTCCTTTCCTTTCCTTTCCTTTCCTTTCCTTTCCTTTCCTTTCCTATCCTTCTGTTTCTAAATGTATTTTGTTAGAAAGGATTTTATTGGCATTTTATATTTAAGATAAGAGAGTCTTGTTGTACTATTACTTATTAAACTGGTAATAAAGCATTAACAATTCCATTAATACACTCTTTTCCCTCCCTCTCCAGTACTATTACTCCATTAAAGACATCTCAGTGGGGGGCATGTGTATCTGTTACGGCCACGCCAAAGCCTGTCCACTCGACGCGGCGACACAGGTGAAATCCTTCATTCTCTATTCCTCTCAGTCCACTTGTCTTCTATCACCACGGTAACGGAAGCCCCGCATTCAGCTGAACGGGAGCAAAGAGCACCTCAGGCACCGGCTTTTCATCCAGCGCCTCGTATCAAACGTTGTGTGTCTGCAGGGGACACAGGTGACTCAGTGAAGCGTTGTCTCCCATGTCACATCAAACGGTGGAGTGTTTGATACTAGACACCTGATATTCAACCCCCCCCCCCCCACACACACACACACACACACACACAGATATTCCCGTGTCCTTTACCCGTCCCGAGGCTGAACCCAGAAGACTAACTCACATTCGACAGCGGTGTCTGGTCCCTCGGTGAAGATGTCGTTGACAATAAGTGATGTCATTGATGTGGAAAGAGCTCTGGTTTCTCCTTTCCCTCCTCTCTAAAGGCTGCTTTATAAATGCATTTCAAAAGAAGCAAACCAAACACACGCAAAGTGTCTACCGTGTACATCTGGGTCGCATTTTTTAAAAGCGTTCCTACGATGGTAGGAAATAAGAAGTGATTGCGATGCATTATCAGTAGCATTCTATGTCGTTTAGCTCACTTTGATATACGTTCATCCAGGTCCTGGGCAGACATTCAGGAAACAGGAAAGGTGGAAACCAGTGAGAGTTTTTTTTATTTTTTTGATGATTGCTGTTACAACTTTTTGTCAGATGCTCGCTCAGAGCGAAGCCCGCCTGAGGCCAGAGCTGGAGCGTTGCGTCTCTGAAGGGGGCAGATTGCCAACGAATCCAAACTTGGCTCTGACTGTGCCATTGTACATCGCTGCCCTCTCCACATCAAGCAATTTACAGAACGTCCTAAATTGAATTTCTGAACCTCCGAGTTGGCAAATATCCTGCTACATTTTGCTCTGACTGTGTTTTAGTTTTGAATCTATTTCTCTCCTGGGAGAGCGATGGTGAACCCGCTGACTGACGAGCCAAAGTTCCTTCAGTACAGCTGGCTCTCCCGTGAATGCAACCTCGTGATAATTGTTTAATAAGGCATATATATTGATATTAACCTTCTTGTAGCCCTGCAACACTTTGACATCATGTGATTGTCATATGGTAAGTCTGTCATAGTCTTGCCTGTTATCATTTCTTTACTTAAATAGTAATATAATATAAATGACATGATGTAAATGCATATTTAAAAGGATTTCACTTTAAAACCAAGTTAAATATGTTGTTATAGATACATTTTATTACAGTTTTTAACATATTATTGCTGTATAGATTCTGTAGATCCATAAAAAGTAAACCATATCCAATTATCTGAATTTTAGGCTTTAAAAAGTATTGAATTTTGACATCAACAAGACTTTTATAAAAGTTTTACCAACTCCAGTGTCTTTAAGTGTTGCTTGCTTAATTGGAAACTCTTTGAGACCTCTACACTATTATTGTGTTTTTCCTCCGTGTGTGTGTGTGTGTGTGTGTGTGTGTGTGTGTGTGTGTGTGTGTGTGTGTGCGCGTATTTGTGTCTATGTGTAGAAGTTTAGCTGTGAATGTGAACACAACACTTGCGGGGAGAGCTGTGATCGTTGTTGCCCTGGTTACCACCAGCAGGCCTGGATGGCAGGAACTTTCCACACTCGACATATCTGTGAGAGTAAGAAAGACACAACACAACGGCTAATTACACACTTAAATTACACCCAACTACCCACCTGATTTCTGCAGAGACTTATCAAAGTGTCCTTACTTTAGAAATGTCCCTCTTCAGTACCTGTAGTCTTGCGGGGGCTAAGCATATAGGTGTATACATGTATGGTAATTAGTAATATGTCTGTAGTGACACTTTCTTGTATTATATAAGCTTTACACAATTGCGTTCGGAATTGCGCACAATTGCACGGCAGAACTGAGGTGTCAAACAATGAAAGGCACAGCTGTAAAGGAATCCGTCATGACAGATTCAGCTCAGTCATGGAATCAGGAAAGCAGGATGTAGTACCGAATCTGATACCAGACAGAGGAACTCAGCCTAAAATATGAGGAGATAAAAGATTAAGATGCACACATTCTCACTGGTCTTCCGCCTTAAGGCATAACTATAGGTGGAGGATCCATTCCTGCTGTTTGTGACCTTTAAAACATAAGCCGTAAAGGTGAATGAAAAATCACAGGCCCCTTTATTCATTGTAGTGAGGTCACTGTCTTTTACTACAGCGGGGATGCTCAACTTTTGCTGAAGTGCAATACAACACCTTCCAGTCAAAACATTGGGCACAAACTCCCATTTCTTTGCAGGTAATTTCCAGAGAACGCTCCGCCGTATCCTGGCATCTTAAAAGCTTTTACATTTATGGATCTGTTAGTCACACCAGTCATCCCTAAATGCATTTCATCATCTAAATGCGATCTTGTTTTTCGGTCTGAACACCTGGCGCCTTACCAGGCTCGATACCTGTGATCCTTGGCATAAAGCATCATCTTAAATCATGTCCACAATCGCAACGCGGAAAGTTTTTCTTCTTTTGTAAATTTAATGTGCGGGAAGTGGTGAGGACAAGGAAAGTGAAATGAAATGAAACACACCGCTTTTTTCTCTCTGGAGCCTTGAGATAAAACACCAGCAAAACAGTATTGTGATGTTTCTTTAAACTAGAAGGAGTGAAAAATAATGGAATTTATAAAAATCTGTGGCTTTCCTTCGTCTCAGGAGAACAGGTCAGGACCCGACAGCCCGATCGGATACACAATCGGCTCTTTGTGTGTCTTTTCAGAATGTAACTGCCACGGAAAGGCGGACGAGTGCTACTATAATCAGACAGTAGCGGATCTGTCGCTCAGCCTGGACACCCATGGTCAAAACAGAGGGGGAGGAGTCTGTATCAGTTGCCGTGACAACACAGCTGGAATCAACTGTCAGTCGTGCGTAGATGGATTCTACCGACCGACCGGGGTACGTCGCCTACGGCTCAGTTTCACTTTGCTTCGTGATCACGCATACAAACATCTCCTTTCTTCACCTGGCCAGGTGAGCGCCGAGGAGGAGAACCCCTGCATCCCCTGCTCATGTGACCCGCGTGGCTCCGTCAGCCAATCGTGTGTCGCCGATCCCAGCCAGGCCACACCCAGTAAGCAGATATATTCGTACCTTTTTCATCCCGTCTTATTCTCTCTGGATATCATTCATTAGTTCAAACATAAAATGTGACAGCGCCTCCCAGACGCACAAACAGGCGATGCCAACACACATTTCACATTTTAATTCATTTTAAAGTGGTGCTTCAGTAACTCCAACAATTCATTGATTCAGTGCTGCTTGATTTCCTGTGGGGTTGAGTTTATTCAAGTTCAGCGGCGTACACAGAATCCTCCGTTATTAAAAACCGTCTTTGACAGGAAAGAATATCTATTTATATAAGAGATAATTTTACCCCTCTTTGTAATTTTGCCGTTTGTACGTCTATTAAGAGGAGCTATTTCAGTCGCCGCCACTCAAATCGTTCAGTTGTGTGTGTGTGTGTGTGTGTGTGTGTATGTGTTTTTTTTCTCAAGTGTGACGCCTGGTTCTGTTCGGGTTTGATTGACAGGTCAGCCAGCGGGGTCATGCCGGTGTAAGGAGGGTTTCGGGGGTCTGCGATGTGACAGGTGAGAGTCGCACGAGTACGCACTCGAACTCACACTTTAAGAGACGGAGACGCGTTGTGACAGGTGAGCACAACCTTTCAGCTGTTGTCTGTTCCAATTAGGGTTTGGAAATTGCCAGAAAGTTTCCATTAAGATTTTGATGATATTTATTACCAAACACACACACACACACACACACACACACACACACACACACACACAGGCATGTGCACAGACACACACACACACACACACACACACAGACTTCTATACCTTATATTATGTCAGTGTATAAGTGGCCAAGGTCTCTTTTCCTGTTAACACTCGTTATTTTTTGGGTCAGAATCACAACCTGTGAATCAAAGCAAATCTGTCTTATCTGCTAATCTGTCAACACAGGCGCCCCATCAGACATGATTGATTATTTGGCGTCTTTTATATCTATATTATCCTTGTTCTCACTGTGGCAGCCCAACCTGTCCGTGTGTGTAACCTTCTCTTTAATGCGATCTCATCTAAAAGCTGCTGAAACCTCGCTCTTAAACTTTTTAACGACTTGCCCTCAGGTCAGGATCGCCTTTAAAATCACTTCTTAAAATGTACTTTAATAGACTTGCTTTGAGCACATTCTCTTAATTGTTTTGTGTTTGCAGTGTATGGCCTGTACTAAGTTGAACATCAGCTCTATGCCACGTATCCGTTCTCCTTCTGGACATTCATACCTTTCATTTCTATCCAGGTGTGCCGTCGGTTTCATGGACTTCCCGTCTTGCCAGCGTTGTAACTGCAGCGTGGAAGGAAGCACCAACGATGACCCGTGTGTCTCTCCCTGCTTGTGCAAGGTAACACACATGGACAATAATATCATTGCAGTCGCACACCTTGTGCTCTAAGGGCAGGCTGTGAACACATTGCATCTTTGCAACTGTGTGTGATGTTGTCCTTGGCTTTTTGATGATGTGTGAGTATAGAAATTTCATGAATAGGATTGCGCTACACACGCATGACAGGCTGTGAGTGTCAATGGGTGAATGGGGCCAGTGTTGTAAAGTGCTCTGAGGAATCGGTAGAATAGAAAAGCTCTGTGTCAACACAAAGCCGTTTACAGTGCCGTATCTCTTGCAGGAAAATGTGGAGGGTGAAAACTGTGACCGCTGTAAACTGGGATTCTACAATCTTCAAGGCGACAACAAGCATGGCTGTGAAAAGTGTTCCTGCATGGGCATCACCAGTCAGTGCTCCTCCTCTCCGTGGACCTATCAGGACGTAGGAAAAAGCCCTTTAACACTCTTTTACTGTAGAAGTATTTAAATGATCTTTTCTTCTTGTTTGTATGACATGACATTAATTTAAGGGCAGCTGCTCAGTCGAGGTGGATGCAACTCGTGGCATCGCTTCTCATCCGTCACAGGATTTTCCAGAAAGTCGGCTGTAAGAAGTCAAGAAAACATTTAAGACAGAGAAAAAACATGCAAGCAAAAACGTCACAGTTGGATCTTTAACTTCCAGAACTTTGACACACGGATGTTTGGCGTTTGCCAGTGTTGACCTTTGAGTAAATGGACAGCCTCAAATAGAAGAAGCTTATAATGACCTTTCACTGTACGTGTTTCCACAACCTTCTTCTGCTCATATATAACCTGGAAAGAGGCAGACGTGAAACACGAGGCAGGAGTAGAAGGTGCAGATGTGTGTTTCACGCCATCACAATGAGACCTACTGGACACAGGTTGATGTTAGCGATTAGCTCCTCTGGAGCCCCAGAAAGTGCATGAACTGAGTTCACCCATCAGAACGGACATTTGCACTCAGGGCGTCTGCTTATTTTCATGATTTTTTTATATGTACATATCCATTAATTGTTAAAAATACAATCTGTAGGTGAAAATAAACTCCGTGTGCAGACGGTTTCTGACCACACAGTGCAAAATAGAAGGCAGAATGAGGCCACCATTGAGTCAGCGCTCAGCAACGCAGACAAATAAGCAACGATATATACGGGAGAAGGGTAAAAACGAGGAGGAAAAGGGTGGAATGAGAGGACAAGACTGGAAAGACAAAGAAGGAAGGCAAGACGAGAGGCAAGAAGGAAGAGAGGTGAAAAGAGGAAAAACAGTTTTTGACTGACAGGCGGGGCGGGAGAGGAGGGAAGAGGAGATGCTGACAGGATGACAGTTCTGATTTAGACACTGATAGTGTGTGTGTGTGTGTGTGTGTTTGTGTGTGTGCGTGCGTGCGTGTGTGTGCGTGTGTGTGCGTGTGTGTGTTTTCCAAAGGGGAATCCAAGGTCAGGTTAATTGCAGCGACAGATATGTGTCTCACTGTCTGTCTTTCTCTCTCAGACACAAACACACACACACACACACACACACACCACACACACACACACACACACACACACACACACAAAAACACAACACACACACCCACATGCAATCCTTGAAGAATATTTTTTTCTCCCTGTCAGTGGGAAGACTTTGTGTCTGACATGTGACGGATGTAAAACACTTTTTCCAAACATTTTTGTTGTGGTAACCTCTCATTTCCGTCAGACGGAGGTCTGAGAATATCATCAATGGTGGACTTTTAAAGATTCCACATGATTAACTGATGCTGTCATAACCAAGTACTGATGCATGTGAATATTCCTAATGGGGGGGAGCATCTTTTAAACAGCTCCTTGATGGTTAATAGTTGAGTGTGTCTGCTCCTGGTGGAGTCCCAAGCTGTGTCGCGGGACTCAAAAAAAGGATTTACTGAACAGTCGACTCATCATTTAGATTCTGGAAACTTTAAGAGATGCCAACTTGTCGTTGTAGTCGTCGTGGTTACAGGATGGGCGGATAGCGGGGGAGACGTATCTGCTAAGACAGCCGGTTCATGCAGCAGACAAGCTGAGTGAAGGTTGTCAGGTTATTTAATCCATTTACATTGAACCTGACTGGCGACTTGCTTTAATATGTTTGCTGTCAGATGCTGCTGATGGGCTGACAGTGAGCTGATTTCACCGCGACTCTGTCAGAATTATCTGATTCTAGTACCGTTCACACATTTATATACATTCTTCTCTATAGAGAAGTTCAAATTCAAACCAGATCTTTGTCTAGGAGCATTACAAAAAAAAAGTTTCACAGCAGATGGATTCAAAAGTGAATCTCTAAACTTCTTCCTGGATCTGTTCTTTTTAAATATTTTATTCATTTATTTATTCATTTATTCATTACAGGTGAGCACCCTGACCGGCTGGCACCTGGTGGGAGATACGGGAGGAAGAGTGTGGTCCGTCCACAGACAAACACCTCCGTACCTCAGCGTCCGACATTCAGACGTGGTGGCTGATCTGGGTTCAGCCTACTACTGGAATGCACCTGAGCTTTACCTGGGAAACAAGGTCAGGTCAGACACACACTCATGTTAACACATTCAAATTCAATTCAAAAAAACTTTATTTGTCCCCAGGGGGCAATTGAATGCACATAAAGCAGGATTGGTGTAAAAGTGTAAACATAAACATAAATAATAAATAAATAATAACATACATACACTGTTTATGTTAAATAATAATTCAAAAAGTAGTTAGTTAAGAACCTAATTTGTTCAGTTAGTTAGTTAGTTAGTTAAAAAAATAGTTAATTATTAACCTACTTACCTAAGTCAAAATTATTTAGTTTAAAACTTAGTTAGTTAGTTTAAAACATAGTTAGTTCAAAACATAGTAAGTCCAAAACCTAGTGGGTTAGTTTAAAAACCCAGTTAGTTTAGAGCCTAGTTTGATTAAAACCTAGTGGGTTAGTTATTTTAAAAACTAGTTAGATACTTTCCATCACATTCAAATATTTGGATGTGTGCTGATGTGGCACGCTGCTAGATGACATGAGGCTACGTCATCGGGACAGAACCTAATCTAGCCCAGGATCCTCCAGCGCCGTGTATCCCCCGGTATCCTGCTGGGATTCCTCCTCACCAGGCGCGCTCCTCTCAATCTGCTCCTGCTAATGTGGAATGTTTGAAATTTGTGTTTTTCTGTGTAGACTTTATCACTCCAGCTGGCAAATAGCTGCAGTCCATGTTTGTGAAGCGGAGTTGTTGCCCCACTACAACAACAGGCTGACTGTGATGTTAGTCTGGGTGTCATGGCTCAGAGGAATATACCACAGAATTTCATTACTTAACAGCCCGCGGGCTTGACGTGTCATCTCACTTCTTTGTCTGAACATCTATCCCTCCCTCCCCCAAACCATCCCTGCATCCCTGCTCCTTTTCATTGGTCCGCTCATCTAACTCTCACCACGTCTCTCCAGGACTCCCATTTTTCACCTCCCTGTTCTTAAATCCTCTCCTTCTGCTCCCCTGAAGCTCTCCTCTCTCTGTCTGTGTCTCTCTTGTTGGCTTTGTGTCTCTCAGGGTAAACAGTGTTTCGCCTGTTGAACTCGATAATCAACTGTTTTTCTCTTAGCGCGCACGCACAAGCAAACGTTCATTCACGTGCAGAAACACACCGTCCCATTCGAACACACACACACACACACACACACACACACACACACGCACACACACACACACACACACACACACGCACACACTCCAAGGCCTATATAAGTCAGATAATGATGTGTTGCGGAGGCATTAGGGACAGTGGAGCAGAACTGAATGCCTCCAAACACGGGAAACAAACAAATTACCAGTGTGTGTGTATGTGTGTGTGTGTGTGTGTGTGTGTGTGTGTGTGTGTGTGTGTTTGATTGCTATGAGGAGTGTGCGAGTACGGTATGAAAAAGCAATTCTTTGCTTCAATCTCTGATCGAGTTACAGAGATGGATGCTATGTGACTTGAATATGCGACCCCTTTCTCTCTCTCACACACACACACACACACACACACACACACACACACACACACACACACACACACACACACACACACACACACACTGTGTTGTTTGTCATGTCATAGTGTATCATAGGAAGTGACAGGCTGTGTGTGTAACGATAAGCTAGCAGTGCATGTGTACGATTATAAATGTGTGTGACGATGCTCATAATCTCGTGCATGACCTCCTGTGTCAACGGAACCGAGGATGCTCATTGGCCCGGTCGTGTTCTCCCGCGGATACTCATTGGTCCAGAAGCATGTTTAACTAATACTCATTGGGCATTTATTCAGCTGTGTAAAGGGACTGCTCATCCTCTGGGATAACCATTGGTACCACTGAATGTGGTTTATTTGCCATTAGAGTGAAAATATATTGAGATCAGCATAAAGAACCAAATACAGACTTTTCATGTAAGGACATCTTAATGAAGAGCTCCGCATTTTTAAACTGTACATATTTATTTATTTTACATAAACTCAGAGAGTGTGGTCGATACAGAATAAGCAGGTAAACAATAATTAAAGCAAATCCAATATGTACAAAGGAGGGGGTGTGTGTGTGTAATGAGACCCAGGTGGGAATAATCAGGGTGGGGTGGACGGTCAGCGGAGGGAAACACTTGTAATCTGAAAGAAAAAAACAGATGTTTGGTGAGAAATAACAAGAAACAGGAGTGGAAATAAAGGAACACAACACGGAAAGGCAAACTTCCAAAACAAAAGTGGAAGTTACAATCTAATCTGAAAACACACGACACACATCTTCAAGCTGGTTTTCATTCTGTAATCAGGTTGAAGAACAGATTCACAGACTTGATGGATCAAAGACTGTAAAAACAAATGTTTGTCTTTTGAAGGAAAGAAGTGACAGAGATGGACAGAATGGAAGATAAACGGGTTAAGATGAACACGGAGGGAGGAAACTTTCTGCTGACAATCGATGAAAGACGGTTCGATTTTCTCAGGATCTTTTTCGTGTTGTCTCTTAAACTAATATAAAATAATCATTTTAGGAGGAAAGCCTGCAGCAGACTTTCACCTTGGTCAGAGGTCGGCGCCTCAAAGCTGTGACGAAGGAAATCTATCTTATATTTCTATAATATATTAATATATCTGAAGACGTGTGAAGTGATCTATCAATGTTAAATAAAGTTCACGTCGGTGCCGTGGAGCTTGTAAAGTCATCAGTCTTGTTTAGTGTATAGGGCTGACGCAGGCAGATGGTGTTGTTTTTTTTACATATTCATAGACTTAGCTTGCTGTTGACACTAAATGTTGATGCTAATGCCTGCACATGTAAGCCCAGCCTCAGGGATGGATGCGCGGCAACAGTTTTGAATAAAGGGTGTCGTCTTGCTTTTGTTTGTTGCTTCAAGTCGGATACACAGCGAGCTGCCGGAGTCGACTTTCAAGAGTCAGCCAGCCGTGGCGGCACGGAACAATAATTGATCGCCTCTAAGAGGCTGGCAGCAAATGTGTCATCTTCTTAGTCGTCCTCCTGGATGAGATGTGCATACTGAGCTAGAGTTTTAACTTCCTCTCGTCTGCCACCAGCGGTGATAATTATTGTGTCACAGTCCTGCTCACAGCTACCTCTGGAAATCAACGCTGTGGCTTCTTTCTTTTGTGGAGTGGTTGTTTGTGCTGCAAGACAAAAAGAAGCACTGCATGTAGAAAAAAGTCTCTATGCCATGATTTGTTTTTGGAAAAATAAATAAATTTCACACCCTAACCATAATCTGTTAGTCTAATCAAGAACATCAGCCTCCCTCCACCCCCTGCCGGGCCCGTCCCCTTAAAGCAGGAGTCGACTGACGTCACTCCCAAACTTCATCTGGGCCAACCCCCCCCCCCCCCCCCTGCAGAGTCCCTCAAACAACCTGCTGACAATCGATCCTCCTCATTCTCTTCTCCCAGCCCACACTCAGGGTTCTTCATCCCTACAGCCTGACCTCCATCTAAACACACTCTGAAAGGGGACCCCGCCGGCTCGTAGCCAGCAACTCCACATCTACTGGTGTGAAAGCAGAACCGTCCTGCAGCTGTCAAAACATTCACACCCCCTGCCGGTCTAAGAAAACCGCAGGAGAGTCAAGTCAACACATCATCGACCACCTGAAAAGCACCAAGAACAATGTTTCAGACGGCCGCACAAAGTCGTCACAAAGCGCCAACGCGCTGTGGTGGCATTACTTGTGATCGTCAGATGTTTTAATCCACACATCTTTTTTCCTCCTGTGTTCCTTAAGAAGAGCTTCTCAGGAAAAATGTAACCGAAGGCACTCTCAGAAATGTTCCTCCTACACTCTCGCACAACCAAGAAGAAGAACCTGCAAGAAGAGAAACGTTTTTATACAAAATCTTCGCTGCATCTGATCATTTATGAAACAAACAGAAACGTATTAAAGTCTGAATTTGTGTCGTTCCCCTCAGACCAAAATGGAGATTCAACACCATGGATGTAACGACACAGTGCGAGGCAGTCGAAAATAGATGTGAATTTTTTTTTTTTTTATGATTCCAGTCCTTATTTTGAACCAACAGGGGGCGGAGTTAACTTTTGACTTTACTTGGTCCACCTGTTTTTTTGACGTTACGCCACTGTGGGTTCTTGGTTCGGACGGAATTGGTTGTATAATAGACTTGTACCATCTATTGATGCATCTGGAGCCCATCTGACCCTCTTGCCAGGGACAACAACAACCTGTATGTGTGTGTGTGTGTGTTTATATTTGTGTAGAACCCACAGACAAATAAGGAGAACCCTCTAAACAACCACCTGCATCAGAAAGATGACTTCTATGTCTGATGTTTTTTCTTCATCTTTCAATGCTTATACGTATGTCCGTTTCTCGGGGTATTTGGAAGGGGTTGTTGCGTATGTATGTGTGTGTTTGTGTGTGTATTTGTGTGTCATTTGAGGGAATTTTGTTTTCTGAAGCTTTTGTGACAATCTGGTTTTCATTTCCTGAAGGATGATTTCCTTCGCCCCCTCTCGCCCTCCTTTTCTCTCGGCCCAATCTCCTGAGGAGAGCGTTGGTGGTCTTTGCTGCTCCCACAAATATATTAAAAAAAAATAAAACCAAAATGTACAAATGTGGAGTGGTAAGCATATTTCTCTGAAGAAACTGGCATGTGGTGGGCACAAAAGAAAGTTGCATACCGAAAAGCTTATTACAGTTTCAGAGCTGTCATCTCTCCTTCCAGTCTGTCTTTTTTTTCCCCCCCCTGTGCTTGTTACGGTACTTTTCTGCTACAAATAAAAAAAGTAGGACGTTGTTTGGCTTATTCATATTTCAGTTTATCCTTTAGTGGAAGAGATCAGGGAACAGCGCTGATATGCGATGCTTCCTTTCCTTTCTACCGCGCACAAAAGTCTAAATCATCGGAAGCTCGTATGTAAGTCATGAAATCTGAAGATTTTCCCACTTAAAGCGACAAAAATCGACTAAATAAATAAAATTCGACCTTGAAGCACACAAATTGATTTGATAAGTTGGTATTGATGATCAATTTTTAGTGCACAGGTAGAGGTGAAAGCCATTTTTTTTCTATTTTGTGTTGTCACCACACATTTCCACACATCTCTGACCTTTCTGTAATAACAACAGTGGTAACAGTATTATCAGCCCTCAGGTGAGGGCTGAGGCGGTGAAGGACTTTCACACCTCGTCACACTCCATGCCAAACCGGCAGAAAATTACATGTAATAACTTGACCTACCTTGTTAACACTCTTCCTGTCTTTGTCGTCCACTCCCAATTATTAATTTCTGATTTGTATCTCTGACTACCGTTCACTCGTCTCATTTCTCTTCACCTCATGTCTCCAGTTACATGAATCTCTATCTCTTTATTTCTATTGTCTCTGTTTCTCTCATTCCTCTTTGTCTCAACTGTTGGACCTGCTCGTGTCAGTGGGAACAGGCTGACTTTAAACGAATATTGTCTCAGGTTCTTGATGAGGGTTTTAACGGCGAGGATTACGTCTTGTTCTTCTTATTGTGACCACTAATAGAGTTACTCACAGGCTTATGGAGCTCTCAGGGGGATCTGACTGATGTCTATTGTAGCTGTGTTTGTGTTTGTGTGTGTTTGTGTTTGTGATGTCATCACCATAATCCCCCTTTTCCCTCCCCTCTTCATATTTTTCATTTCCCACTGTGCTATTGGTCTTTTCTATTTCCCATTTTCTTGTTTTTGTTTCTTTTGTGTCGTCTCTCAGTTGGACGTGGGTCATCGGGGCGCTTTGACAAAACCTCTGATTGCTGTTCATGTCGAGCGAACGACGTCACAGAAAAGAGTTTTCTGAAAAATGTCAGTAACATCAAAAGACGTAACCTGTTAAATTCAGGTGATGGATGTTGAGTCATTCGTATTCCATTACTCGTTTTTCTCTGTCTTAGCTTTGTTGTTGTGAAATCGAAGGCTAGGGTTGAATTGAAAGTATGAGCAGATAGTTTAATGTGTTGGTTTTTTTTGGAATACCTAAACTTCAAGCTGTGATCTGGAGCTGGTGCAGACCAAAAACAGAGCTAAACATAAACTGAATATTGGTTTTAAATCACAAGGTGAGCATAAAACACAACTCCTGGTGAAACCTTATATTGTTCCATATCATAGGGTCGTCAGGATGTCAGATCCTGCTTGTTTTACTGCATAAGTTACAAAAAAAATAAATTCAAGTTAAGTTAAAAACAAGTTTTTATTCCAGGCTTTAACACCTGTAAAGACAGGAGTATGCATAATTTAATGTTAGTAATTCTGTAATGCAAATTAGTGAACATTAACCTCCAGCAACAAAAGCAGCGAGAAAAAAAAAAAAAACGCTGCAAAAAAAGACGTTTCTCCGTGAAACATCTTGTGTTTTATTCTTGCTGTCATGTTTCTGCTTTTTGCAGCGATGTGATGTATTAGATTTCTGTTGTCGGACGCGAACGACGAGTCCTTCCTGGAGTGCAGATAAGCTGGGTGGCAGAGGAGGTCAGGCGGTACGAGTGTGTGGAGTGTGTAGGCTGTGTGGGTTTAACCTACGCTTTTTACTACCTGCTTGGGTCTAAATCAGCAAATGGGGTTAGATGGAGAGCAAATATTGGTCAATAAAATGTCCTCCCAAGTACACCGTAGTGCCCACTGTGTGTGTGCATATGTGTGTGTGTGTGTGTGTATGTGTGGGATCCCTCATCGTGGTTTAAGAACTGAGAGTAATGATGTAGAATGGAAGAGGTTTATAGAGGCATTCAGGCTGCCTCTTACACCCTCTCCATCTCCCTCCTTTTTGTCTCTCTCCCCCTCTTCCTCGATGTCCCCCTCTCTCTGTTTTTATGGTGGCATTATTATCTCGCTCTCCCACCCATTACTGTTCAGGTTGGCGCAGAATAATAAATTTCAAGATCTTGCCGACGCAGCGTTTCTCCAGCCGAAGCTCAGTCTGTGGACTCGACAGAAACTTTGCGCTGAAACACACAAAAACAACAATGATTGTGTTGTCTTCTTCTTTTCTTCCTTACTTTTTTAAACTGTTTGGAATAAAACAGCATCATTAGGAGCAACAGTAACCGTCGTGATTTAATGTCGCCATTGAAGTGTTCTAGCTGCTTCCATGGAGATTTATATCTCAGAATCTTTACAAAAACGTAGAGTTTTACAGGTTCGTTTCACTTACACATATATTTTAAAAGCTTCAGGCATCCTGTTGTTTGTGCAATGAATGATTCTTAACTGTCCTTTGATGCAATTGAACAAAATCTACAGTTGTAGAAGGTTTGAAGGTTCAGACAGTTCAGTATCGATATCAATCATGAGCAGTAACACAAACTCACTCATCTTCTCTCTGTTGTGTTTCAGATTTCCGCCTATGGAGGGACTGTTTCCTACACTGTGTCTTATAACACCGACCAGCTGGAGCAGACGGCCATCAGGGTCACCTCAGAACCCGACCTGATCATCGAGGTGGGTCTCCTCCGCACGAAGACAAAGACGTCGAAGTGTGCATGTCTATCCTCCGACCCGAGTGAGAATGTGTGCATGTTTGTTTATTTATGTCAGCGGCATTATTTATATTTTCTTACCGGTAAAGAACAAATGAAGCAGCAACTTAAAGCTGTTAAAAACAGACACACACACATACACACACACACACACACACACACACACACACACACACACACACACACACACACACACAAGAATACACACAAAAAGAAGTGCTGAAGTTAGCAATACAGAATGCAGATAGTCTCCCTCCCCTCTGGCGCCGTGTCTTTATAATGAGCAGGTTGTGATATGATGTATGGCAGCAATAAGCAAAGCAGCAACACTATTAGTTAACTGTTTATATCTCCTATATCACTAAATAACGTTGTGTATTTGTGTGTGTGCGTGCCTGTGTGTAAAGTACACACAAATATACACAAATAAGAAGGTTGGTGTGTGTGTGTGTGTGTGTGCGGTGCGCCAGAGCTGCAGAAGTGGTCCCATTATTTCAAACACACACTGACAGACACTTCCTACCGACTTTTATTATCATTTCGTCGTATACTAATTACTTCCTGTATCTGCGCTGAAGTGCAGAGTGGAGGCACGCACTCACTAAAACGTAATTTAAAGATACACAAAGAGTTTGGTCCTGTTAAAAATCATTTTTAGATGAAATGCGGACAAAATAATTGTGTTGTGACAACGAATGCTGCTTTCATTTAGTAAAAGCAAATATATGCAGGAAGAAAGGAAGAGAGAATTAGAATGAAGGAAATAAAGGAACGTAGGATCGGCAGAAGAGACAAAGAGACTGTAGAAGTGAAAGGATAAGATATAAATGAACACGTTTGGTTGGAAGAGAAACACTAAAGATGGGAGCAAAGAAAAGAAAGACGTAAAGAAAGTAGTGAGGTGGGTCGTCAAGGTCCAGAGAGCTCGTGTTATTTAAAGACGTGTCAGCGAGATGGACAGAAAGGGTGGAGATGGGAGGAGAAGTGTGTTGGTCCTGTCAACAAAAAGCCTCTCAAAACGATGACGATAATGAGACACCTACACGCTGTCAACCGTCTGTCTCCCCCCCCCTCCACTGTTTACTCTGCATCTCCCCTCATCAAGTGGTGATACTGGGAGACGCTCGTGCGTCGCTTCTAGCTTTGTTGGATGTGAATGGACAATAATCTCTCTGTCTGTTTGTCTGAGAGGCTTTGTCTCTCTCGCTCTGTCTCTCTCCCCACACCCCCACACCCCACTGAGCCTTTCATGACAACTTGAACAACAAACCATGTGTCAGAAGCGTGTCCATCAGGAGGTCGTTGTTGTATCGTTGCTATTTCAGGCCCATTTCCTGCCTCTGGAAACGGTTCTGGAGTCTAACTTAACTTCAGGCTTTGGCAACACAATGCAGATGTTATGAAATATGAAACATCTGAAACACATAACTGTAAATGAGTTCCTTTGATGAGGATATATATATATATATAGTTAGATATATATATAGTTAGATATATATATCAACAACATACACTTCTTAACAGAAATCAACCTCCCCCGTCCCAGTGGTACGCTCCGATTCCTTTCACACCTAATCGAAAGAGCCCTGGAGTCAGGTGTGGGTGATTTAGAGGGTTCAGAGCAGAACGGGATGTAAGTACTAAATATGTATTTAACAATGAGGTAAAATAAATCAATCGTTCAGGTGATGTTTGTGTCTTTTGTTAACCAAATTAAAATAAATGTTCATGTAATGAAGACTGACAAATTGTGAAAACAAGTGTAATACATAGGCAGCCTGGAATCATTCAAATGTAGATGGAGAAAACAAATGTTTGGTGAGGTGCTGACCATGTGGAGTAATTTAATGAAATAATTATGACTTGAACTGAAAGTAATGTAGCTTATAATCATGTTAAATGTCAAAATAAATTAGAAGGTACTGAAACTGATAATAATGTAAGATAAAACAACTGAACAGTGGTAAGGGCAGACTGGCTTTACCACAATGACCCATAAAGAACTGAAACAGGACCCCCGCCCACTCTTCTTGTTGGCTTATTGGCCTTCAGATCAAACGTTTTGGAATATATTCTGTAGCTTTTTGATCTCTCGACAATATATGGACGATCAGTCTCATGAGGAAGATGTAAATTATAGATAGATGCCCTTTTTGAGATGTTTTTCTTTTATAATGTACATCGGATAGAGAAAACCTTACCCTGAAATGACTCATTTATTTTAATCAGATAAACATAAATGAAACATAAACAGACAGTAAAAACCTCTCTTAATGAAAACTATTTTCTCAGAGGTGACTTTGTCTTCTGTCTTTCCACTTTTATCTCCGCATCTCTTGGCCGTGCTTCTGCTCTCCGTCTCTTCATCCCTTCCTCTGTCTCCTCTGTTTCAATTAGTTTTTATTTAAAGGTTTTATTGCCGAGCTCTCTTGCTCCCCTTCCATCAGTAGTTGTCACTCTGCGTTAGCGGCTACATGCCATTGATCCCTTCTCAACAAGAGATCGTCAGATACCGGTCCAGGGCTCAATTCATTTTGCATGCAATCCATTCAGACTGTCAATAGAAACGGCAGCTCATTATCTAATGACACATCATTCACTCTCAATTTCTTTTCTTTGCAGTTCAGTTTCGCATCATAGTCTTTTTTTTCTAAAAGAGGTGTCACATTGTAATGGAATTAAAAGTGAGCTGAAGCAACAAAAACAAAAAAAACGGGGAGAAAAAGCAAGAAAAATAAAATTGTTTCTTTCTGATTTCTCTGCCAGGGAAGCGGGATGAAAATTATTGACAGACGGTTTGGCCAGCCGGTGTACCCTTCGTCGCCAAGAACCAATCACGTGGCTCTCCTTCCAGAGAGCTTCCTGGTGGCGGAGACCTTGCGGCCGATGAGTCGGAGGGAATTCTTGTCCGTGTTGGCCAACGTGAAGCGAGTGATGGTCAGGGCGTCTTATAGCACAGAACCCAGTGCTGTGTACAGGTGCAGAAACAGACATTTAAATTCTTTTAATTGTAATAAACCACACAAGTTTTGATAGAATGTATTTGATTAGGAGTACTTCTGAACACAAGCGGGGACATTTCATCTTTTGACCTTTGACCTTTTGTTCACTGATGATGTGTGTGTGTGTGTGTGTGTGTGTGTGTTTGTGTAGACTCCACTCTTTCTCAATGCAGGTAGCTGATCCATCAGCGAGAGGAGAACGGAGGGCATCGGCTGTAGAATTCTGTTACTGTCCTCCAGAATATGATGGAACTTCCTGTGAGGTAACCCCCCCTACACACACACACACACACACACACACACACACACACACACACACACACACCTACAGGGCTGCTTTTTTAGAACCTCCTCAATGTAGAGGCAATGAGGATACACCCATGTGATGTTTTCATAGGAGGTATTCTACCGTGTAAATTATTTCTACAGGTCTGCGGGTTTGATGTTGTTTTAATTAAATGTGGTTTGGGCTCAACTGAGTGCCATTTTAGTTGTTTTTTCATTACGTGTTTAAAAAGGAGTGAAAAGTATATTTACAGATTAATTAAACAAGGATATGAAGCATAACACAACCCACAATATCAAACATACTCAATTTGGAAGTTAAATTTTATTCCCCAGTAAAAAGGGTCAAAGAACCAGTGGCTTTTTGAAGAGAATTTATTTTTGGAAATAAAAACCTATGTTACTTCTGAGCACTTTCAGTGGGAGTTACAGCAAATGAGCTACACCAAAGCTAGTGAACACACCAGCGCGCTCCCTAAAGTGTTGTTTTATTATGTCTTGCTTTTAGTAGACCTGATTATTAAGCGTGTTACTTCACGCCCGTCACTTTCACAGCTTTCTCAGCAACTCTGAGACAAGGCCAAGTCTGTGTTTAGTTTCTTAATGTGGCTGACTGCTCTCAGATTTTTGACAAACACACAAACCCCAATGTGCTCGTACACACACACACACACACACACACACACACACACACACACACACACACACACACACACACACACACGCTACAGTTAAAAGGTTCAGCAGGCAGAATTACAATTTCAGTGTGACAATATTTCACACAAATAAACACGTAGGATGGTAATTTGGGGATCGCAGCATTTTCTGCTTTTTTTTATAAAGCAATCAAAATGAAATTCGACCACAGTTCAGTGGACACTGCATGTCCAGTCAAATATAATTTGAAAATATAAATTTTGTCAGTGTTTGCAGCCTTGACAGAGAAATCCGACCATAGCCCATGGAGGTAGTTAGCTTCTGGGTGCTAATCAAAGTTACCAGGCATTTTTCTGGTGAATAAATTTCTCCACTTGGGGCAGTTTTAACCTGCCTCTGTTGCCTTTCTTTAACAATGTACTCAATTAAGACTAAAGTATGAGTCAGTAATAACACTGTCAAATGTATTCTTGTCTATAAGATCCTCTGCACTCAATATTTTAGGATGTGTGTTCGCTGTTGGAAATGTCAATTCTTTTAAGTTTAAGTCAAGGTGGAATACATAGATTTTATATTTCCCTTAACACAATCAGCAAACAGTTAATACGGCACACACGACAACTGATTTTACCTCGCTGTTCTTCTAACATCCTTGGTGTTTGTGTGCGTTTCAGGAGTGTATTCCCGGTTTCCGACGAGTGAACGGGGATCTGTACGACGGTGTGTGTGAAGCTTGTCGGTGCCACGGACACGCAGCTCAGTGCCACGAGGTCACGGGTCACTGCCTGGTAAGAAGACTACTGTTAGATTGTCTGAGCATCTTATTATAGTATTTTAGTTCCTTTCCATGCTTATTTTGCACCATTTTCTTATTTGCTACTACTTCACAAGAGAATCTGATTCTTGAGGAAGTGATATTGACCATCTAGTGGCCATCAGAGGAACTGCAGGAGCTGGAATTGCAAAAATTAACTTAAAAAAAAAACCCAAGTAAATCTACACACACACACACACACACACACACACACACACACACACACACACACACACACACACACACACACACACACACACCGTCTCTTACACACACACACACACATGCAAAAGCTGTGGGTTTTGTATTATTGTGTTATGATTCATTCTTGATGAAGGTATTAGGATATGACAGGGGGAGGGACAGACACACACTCAGCCAGACCGAGACGGACATATGACACACAGACACATACACACACACACACACGCACACACACACACACACACACACACACACACACACACACACACACACACACACACACACAGAAAGAGAAAGACAGCTTGACATGAAGTCGCTCACGAACGTCCGTGCAAACCACACATTCACACACCCCTCCTATATATATTCAGACAGTGATGGGCAGATAGACAGATGGACACACACACACACACACACACACACACACACACACACACACACACACACCTTCCCCGAGGACTGTATTTTCCGCTACAGCTGAATGAATGAGTGATGCGTGTGTTGCTACGAGTTATCACAGGGTGCGTGTGTGTGTCAGGGTGTCTTTCAGCAGCGAAGAGACATTTGATCTGAGAGGGAAATGATTTGGAACATAAGTGACACACACACACATATGCTCAGACACACACACACACACACACACATACAGTGTGGCAGCATGAAAATGCAGCCGATGCTGTAGCTGTACGACAAACGACACAACTGTGTCTTCACAGAAAGGACGAAAAACAAACACAAATGCAGTTTTAGCACATGCAGCAAATATTAGGAGACACGGGAAACTTTTTATTTTAAGTATTTAAATGTGTAGTTTCATGGAGTCAGAATTGCTGTACATAACTCGATTAATATTTCCTCATTAAAAGTGCTAGCCCATCGTTATACCCTCATGCCTGTTCCTACTCTTCAGAGGAATGTTAGCATACTTGTCTTACGCTGTTGAATGACATTATTGATGGGACCGAGGATTGGGACCTGATGGCGGTAGAGAGTCCGGTAGCCGATGACCAGATACTTTAGCAAAGATGTGTGTCATTGCTCAAACAGGAGTTAAATGGACTGGGAAATGACTGTTTTTTTATTTATAACACAAAAACACACCTTTGAATATTAACAACACTACATCCGACTCTTTTACGCCATATTCTGTCTGATATTTTTGTAGAAGCGGGTGCACACACCTTCATATAGAATCGCTGAGCTACACAACTGCTTGGACTTGAGAATGCTGTGTTCTTGGTTACTGTGGTAACAAAACGCGTTGCTGATTCTGAACCATATCATTAACCTTGACCTCATCAAGAGTCTTTCTCCTGTTATTGTCGGCCTGTCAGTGACTTGATTTGACAGCTTTAATAGCAACAGCTCTATTATTAGCTGCTCTTCTATACTCTTAATAACCCCCCCCCCCTTGATACAAATCGTAAAACTTTGTGGCTGTTTTGTTTTTTCATCGTTATTATGCAATAAAACTGGATTTATTTCTGCCTGTCTGGGTTTAGCATTTTACACAGTAACGTTAATTTGTCAGTTTTGTGCAAATCAGAAAACAGGAAATGAACTGAAAAATGATTTCATCCTAAATTTTTACCTCATACTTGAATTTCCCTCATGCACGTGAGAAAAAGAATGTCTTTATTGATTTAACTGCCTTTTAACCCATGTGTGTCCACCAGGAGTGCTCCCACCACACCACAGGCCCCCACTGTGACCATTGCCTACCTGGTTACTATGGCAACGCCACCCGAGGTTCACCTGCCGACTGTCAGCCCTGCGCCTGCCCGCTCAATCTTCCCAGCAACAAGTAGGCTAATGATGACTGTCACTGTCTTTAAGTTTCAACACGTGAAGACGGCGATCAATATGGCCAATAGGCGCCATCCTGAGTGATGTTTGATGTGATGTTGGGTGTAAGAGCTTTCATTTCTGGCCCTTCTTCCTCTCCTCTATTCTGCGTGTAAAGCTGGGACCACAAACATGGCAGCTGCTCTTTCCCCACTTTAGACTGAACAAACTCCACTGTGAACGATTCAAACAGGCATCAGTCCTAAAGCCATAACCAGGACTGTATCTGAGTAAAACCAGTTTAAGGGGGAAAAAAGGAGCTCCCAACATGCCACAGCTGCCTGCCTCCATGAAGCCCTTCCATCCTTCTTCCTTCCTTCTCCGGGCTCATATTCTCTCCTGTCTCCGCTCTTCTTCTCTGCTGACACCCAGGACTATTTATTTTGTCTTTGAAGGGTATCACCACAAGTAATAAATGTAATGACATGAATAGAAATGTCATCCCTACAGGTAGAAGCATCAATATAAGTGAAGAAACATCATCCCTGTGGGTGGAAATGTCATCACTGATGGCAGAATCAATATCGCTGCGGCTGGAAATCTAAACGCAGTGGCGAACTCAAACCTCCCACAAGTCACCGTGTTATTTAAAACCTTCATCATACCTTTCATACCTGTAGTCGTGACACCCGTATGGAAAAACCGCTCAAAACCGCTCTACTTCACGGATGCCCCGTTCACAGCCGCTCTTTTATTCTTAGCACGCTCGTGCTCATCGCCCGTCTTATGCTGTAACATGCGAGCAAATTGGTCGCCCTGAGTTCACAGGGAAGATGGTCTTTCTTTGGCCTTTTAAAATACACACACACACACACACATACACACACCAGCAGCAGCAGCTGAGAATCTTCATGGAGTCATGACACGTCATTTCCAAACGTCCTGCAGCTAAAGAAAGATCAACTCTCTCTCTCTCTACTCTCTTCTCTACCTCTGTCTAACCCCTGCAGTAATAATAGCCTGAAGTCGCCGCTCCTTTCAGACCCTCAAAATAGTCATCCAACCCCGGAGCGTCACTGACGCCAGTCGCTGGAATAACCGGCCGCTCTGTGGCAGTTAGCAATGATATCTGAGGTTCTTCTGAGCCGCCGATAAAAGGATATACAATACAGCACGGGCAGCAGTTTGCTCCTCTTTATTTACAGCTCAACTTAATTACTTCACTGCCTAAAAGGCTCCTCAGACATTTTATCAGCCTGTCCGGTCTAATTCCACTCAATAGATTACCCGTCCATGAAGACCGTGATCATTTAAGTTTTTTTTATGTCTGCTAAGATTGATCCACAATATACATCTGTGGATTCAAATAGTTAATAAAATATTCGGTAGCTGTTGATCACAAGATATTTTATGTTTTTTTTTACACACAGATTTTGTCGTTTTCACCAGATTTACACGTCAGCAGATCTACTTTAAGTTGGAGCCACTGGAAATGCCACCAGTATTGTGTGTTGTTAAAAAATATATACACAGTATACAGTCCCTATTATAAATACGGATACATTGATGTCTTTTTTTTTTTAAGCACGCACTGGTAAACATGCTAACATGCTAGCCTTCGGTTGGGGGAGTCGGTCAGACAGTGACCCCTCTGGGGGCCAGGAATCGGAGCCAGCAGAACTATCTATAGTTTATGGAAGAGGGAGGGTGACACAAAGAGGGACACTACTGCTTTAACTTTTTCCGTGTCCCTCTCTCTCCCCCAGTCCATTTAGGTGTGTGTGTGTGTGTAAACGTAGACGTGTGAGGCAGATACGTGTTTTGAATGTGAGGGCTGTGCAGTGAATGTACTGTAAGGATACAGGTGTGTGTGTGAGTGTGTGTGGATGTATGTAAACGGGCAGACAAACGATGGCCTCACATCGCCTGTGTCCTCTCCTCCTCTTCCTCCTCTTCCTCTTTCCTCTCTCCACGCCGGGACAACGCTTCCGAACACATCAACAACCTCAACAACAACAAAAACAACGTCACCGCGGTAACTACGATAGCTTCAGCCCCACCTGCCGCCTGAGTGAAGATGGGGAGGTGCTGTGTGACCGATGTCAGCCTGGATACACGGGACCACGATGTGACAGGTAACACACACACACACACACACACACACACACACTCACACACAGAGTTGATAGTCTGAAGTTTTACCACCAACCCTACTTTATAGCAGAAAAGATTATTACAAACTATAAGTTTTAAGTCAATGTTAACCTTAAAATCTCTGACAGAATCTAAATGACTCTTTTGATCATTAAGTGTGAAGACGTATCTTGGAAAATTCCTCCAGTCTCTCTGGTGTCGTCCCTAAAACTGTTCTGTACATCTGTCGTCAGCCATGACCACATGCACAAAGAATCTGCTGCTCATTAACCATTATTTGAGCGCGCCTCATGTCTCGTTGTCCATCTGGATTTCCGTCCACGTTTATCACTGGAGTGACATTCTTGTCCCATTAGCTGTGAGCTCCTTTACCAAACCCGGGACTAATGAGAGGTTTCTCTCTCTATACTGTCAAACAGTGACGCAGCCTGCATAAATATATTTACCGCATAGGCTAACTGAAATGTGGTAAATTTTGACTGTTTGTAACTGAATATCCACAGCTGAAACGGAGTTATTATTCAGTGTATTCAAAGGCCAAACTATTGGTTACAGGATCAGAAATTAATGATTTTTATTATTATTATATATGTGTTGGCGAATCAGACTATTATACCATAGGTTAAAATGCAGGCAACCAGGATATGTTGTTCTCTCCCCTTTGCTCGGTCAGTATCATGGATGTTTAAAGAGTTGTGTGTGTTTATTGTGCTATCGTTCTGCTGGGATGTGCAGAGGTGAGTGTATGTGTGTTTACAGAATTATCCACACAGAAACAGAACGACAGTTATAATCCTGCTGACAACCAGACAAGCACAATGGACCACAAACATGACCTCCTCACTGGAGGTAATCGTCAAAAGAAAGTTAATTAGATGTTCGATTGCTCTCAATCTGAGCCTTTGCTAAAAAAAAAAAAAAAAAGAGCTGCTGTTAACCACAGGGTGCGCCGTCCACTTTGCCTCGCCATGTCGTCCACGGCAGAGTCTGTCTTGTCTTGCCTTTAATCTTTATTTGCCAGTGGAATCCAAGCTGTTCCATTGTCAGCCCAATTCTTAACTTTGTCAGAGGTTCAAATGCAATCAGGCTTGGCCGGCGTTCAAGTGGTGTAAAGACAATCAATGCTGTGCCGCTTGCAAGAGAAATGCTCAATCAAAAATTAATTATTCCCAATAACTTGTTGGTTATAGGTTCTGTTCCAATTAAGATGGCATCTGGGTGTGGGGGGGTAGCGCCTTTCAGTCACGATGCTAATCAGCAGGATGATTCCTGCTTCCCCGTCAAATCGCCTTCTCCTCTTAATGACGCCGTCATCTCCAGGAAATGATTGTGTATTTATGGGAGATGGTAAACCAAAGGTGGAGGTATTTTTGTTTGTACATGCAACATGTGAATCCGTCATTGGATATCCAGAGTACATCTCGTGTTGGTGTGTGTGTGCGTGCCGCTCTGCCATATGGCGCCTGAAGTCGGCGAGGGAGGACAGCTGGTAAACAAAAGGGAGAAAGATTCAAAGGAGGCGAAACAATGTGAAATTCTATGTTTTATAACGAATGACAGCGTTAAAGAGGTAATCAGCAGTGGGTTGCTTTGTGTTTTATTAGTCCAATTTATACCTGCTTTGCACTACCGGCCATTGCACTTCATTACCTGCAATGCTTTTGTTGTTTTGTTGTTGTTAGCGGTGGTAATTGTAATGCGCCAATTTGTCTGTATTATAGCTTTTCACAGAATAAGCTACTCTATTCCTCCCATGCTAATAGCGTATCCAGTCACTGCTAAATGATAGTGCTTTTCATTTTTCCCTCCATAAACAGCCATTTAGAATTGTACTGAATGCAGCTGCCTGGAAACAAGTCAGCGAAACACTCTGGGTTGTGTACGGCTGTTTGGTGCCAGCCTATGATTTACCAGTAGAGTCAGATGTTTTATTATAAGGTTGTTTCAGATTCTGCACACACTGTTGGATTTTGGTGACTCAACATTATCTTGCTGTTAGTGGGATGGATATGAGGCGCTGAATAGATCAGGTAGAGGCGATGATGGCTGTGATTACTACCTGGAGGAAGTTTGTGTGTTTCTCCACAGGGTCTCTTGAGAAGATTTCCTTTTGAGTGTGTGGGGATCTTCATATTTACTATCCAGCACCTGTTATGAGATTCTTTCCCCTTTGTAAACACACGTCTATAACCTTCATCCACCTATGACCTGAGCTACAGGGAAAGCAGCTGTTATAGAAGAGTCTTCACTTCCTGTTTCAAATCTGTAAATATTTGAGTCAAACACGCCGATAAACCAAACTGATCACTCAATCCCAAAGGGAAATTAATATACATAAGATACAGCCAATGGTTGGACCGAACTGCCTATCCAGGCATATCTACAAGAAAAAGGAACCTCAGACAGAATTTCACACAAATGTCCAAGAGGATTATATGATGAAATTTTAGATCCGAAAGGTGAAAGGTCGCATTCATCGCAGTACTGTGATGTTCTTCAGAAACACTTGAATGTCTCGACTGCAGGAAGAGGAGATACTTCACATTTGGTGGGATGCAGCTGGGCTGATGTGTTTGTGCTTTAGACTCCGTTCTTTTTTTGTTGGCCTAGCGGGAATCTGAGCCTGTGATTCTTTTTTTTCCCCCCGTCTCTTGATGACCTTGAGCATCTACATCCGTCAACGCCGTTTCACCATTGATAATTTACTTCATGGGATTTTTTTGGAACCTCCAGTCCCCTGCATGAATATCATGTGAATAAAAAACGTTTTTTTCTCTTTGGAAATTATGATTATTAAATTATTGTAACTGCCATTTCAACAAAGTACAGTACAGCAAATACTTTTATAAAATGAATTTATATGTTATACAAGCCAATACAGACACATACTGCAAATTTATTCCTTTGATTCTGTGCAGCAATATTTGAAATATATTAGAAAAGTTCCATAACTCCACTTGCTAGTGTAATAGGTCAGATATGTTCTTTGACTGTATTGAGGTGATTTATTACCGTTTGACAGAACTCTGTCCTGCAGCGGCTTCAAATTCTGTCTTCAAGTCCGACCGATAGAAATTGGAAAAATTAGTGATATTGAAACAAAGAAAGACCTCATTTCATCTCATTTCCTGGTTGTGCCAAATTTTGAAATAAAGTGATAAAGTCACTACAAGACATTTGTTCATGTGAACGTCTCAATTCACTTTATAAAAATCTACAACGGCACTCAGGGAGAGGAAAGCTTCACATTTTGGAAAAAGAAATGGGTGAGCGATCAGAGAGCTCGTCTCTTCTTGGTGCCACCTCCTCATTTGGAGGAAAAATGAAAGAGGAGAACCTAACCCGTCTTTTTTCATCTCAACGTGCATTTCCTTCCCACTCTGAAGGATTTGACCAGGTGTCTGATGCCCCCCCAATATATCCTCTTCAGACACTCTGGACCCTCCACTATAAATACCTTTTCTTCCTCTTGAGGCCCAAGTAACCACACACACACACACACACACACACATACACACACACACACAACGTGTAAAACAGTATAGACTAGAAGTGCAGTGGATTCATCTTGCAAATGAAGCTTAAGACCAAAACAAAACACACACACTTCTGATCCTCTTCTCTCCTATTAAGAAGCGAGTCTGCTGCCTGTGCTGCTCTCCATTTGACAAGAAGCATGCACTTGTGTTACTACACACACATACACACACACGCACACACAGAAGCTAATAAACCAGTTCTATTGAGGACAAAGGTGGGTCAGTGGTAATAATGGCAGACTGCTCTTGACTCTTTTCCTCTCCTTGTCCTTTCTTTTCCATCCTCTTTGAAATTCAATTCTCTTTTCTATGTGACCAACCCCATCATCTCTCTTTCTCTCTCGCTCCTCTACTCTTTCACTCCTCTCGTCTTTCATCTCAATTCCCTTTCCGGCCTGTAAGAGTTTGATTTCAGCCCAGGTCTGCGTTATTTGGTTCCAGTGGCTCTTGACACGGCGCAGCCGACTCAGGTTAATATCTTTTTTGCAGCATCTGGACTTCCTCTGATTATTAATCACATGAAAAGGGCTAAAAAAACAAAGGCAGTAATTTTGGAATGGTGTGATGGTCATGTGTCATCCTTGCTTGAGTGCGATCTTTTTTAAAACAACCTTTTGCTACCACAAATAGGAAGGAAGGAATTTTCTGTTACACATTTTTTTTAAAATTAAAATAAGGAACTTATAAGCATAAACTCCCTTTCATGTAGTTTGACTGTTTGTGTGAAATGACTCTTGCATTCCTTATTTTGTCATTAAATATCAATTGCTGGCTTTTGTGCGTTGAGACCAGCTTTAATTTGAAACCAGCCTGGTCTTGTTCTGCAAACGAGAAGCAGAGGTGGTATTTTAATCATTCACACCTGCTGAAATCACTGTTGTTCTCTGTTCTGAGACACAAAAGAAAGACGCCGGCGAGCCCCTGAACATTTTTCTTACAGACCTGAAAGCTGCATCTAAAAGTGTAATTTACTGTACTTGAAAACAGAGCCGAGCGTTTTCAAGAGATGCTGCTGCGACACGTTCTTTGAATAGGTCCCGCGCTATTATTGCATACCGAGAGATTATTTTCAGATCAAGAAAACAGGGTGATATACTGTATTGTCACTACAACTTGAAAGCATAACAAAGGGGGTGTTGATTGTTGGGGTGTGGATTGTCATGGGATTATCACATATTTCATGTCACACTGATGATGCTCTAGTTTTTGTGTCATAATTGGAGAATATACAAACACAAATACCGTGTGTGTTCTGCCATAATGTGGCTGCGTTTCTGTTACTTCCTGACAGACGGACTTAAACCCTGCCCCCTGCTGCTGCCACCCACTTTCCAGGCAAAGCGCAGATAATCTGAAACAAGTCTTTTTGTTTCACACCATCTCTGCATCCCTCTGCTCCTCCTAGATGTTCAAATGGACACTATGGCCAGCCCACCGTGCCAGGGAGTTCCTGCCAGCCTTGTGATTGCCATGGCAACTTGGACCTATCCGTAGCAGGCAGCTGCGATCCGATCACAGGCCAGTGTCTGCGCTGCCGCCAAGGTTACGGCGGCGGAGCTTGCGAAAGTTGCGCTGAAGGTTACTATGGAGATGCCATCTCAGCAAAAAACTGCCAACGTAAGTGAACAGAACACAAATACAACACTTCCAGGTATTCTGGGTAATTTGTTGATGAAGAAGTGTAAAGGCTTCGGTAACATCGCTGACCAGTAACTCCATTAGGCCTCGCTTCTTGAGCTGCATTCACCTGTCTTCTTTATGGTGATTCTATAGGTTCTAATGTTTGATTTGATTAAAAAATGTGTCCAAAATTTACATTTTAAAGCCATCTTTAACCTAAGGAATGAAAGAAAGCAACTTTCAGCGATAATATTGAAAGACATCGAAGAGAGATCTTAGTTTTACCTCTCCTCCCAGCAGACCGAATGCAGGGCACGGAGGACGAACGGCATAAAAGTATCGTATTTATTGAACTGCTGTATCTCAATGTCCTCTACAAGCGGTACATCATCAGAACGCATTTGAGTTGCTGCTGCCAGATTGGAAAATAATTCCATACAAAGAGGGAAGAGGTAAAAACATCATCCACTTTTCAGTGGAAGAAGAAATTGAATAAAAGAAAACCAATACTACAGCTCCAGTGCAGGAAAGAAGGCCGAAAGACTCGTGTTTCCTCTATGAAACTCAATTTTAGCTAAATAAAACCTTTTAATCCTGTCACTAAAATACTCAGTAGATAGTACACCATCTGGTGTGTGTGTGTGTGTGTGTTTGTGTGTGTTTGTGGTGAGCAGCTGTGCCGGTGGGAGTTATGTCAAAGTGGTCGACTGTTTAAGAGTGAAGATGAAATTTGACAAAAATAAAATACCTGAAGAGTAAGGGAAGAGAGGAGGAAGTGAACGCAGACGTGCAGATGGTGCTTGTTTATGGAAATCTTCAGACGCAAACCTGATGAAAATATTTGCAGTGACGTCGTAGTGAAAGACGGATTAACTGATAGACATCTCAGCGAGGCAGAGCCGAAGGAAGAAAAGATTAACCCATCAGACGCACAGGAGCAGTCAGATAGCGTGGCGGGGGGGTATTAATGGGCATTTGATGGTTCATTGTTCTGTAGTTGTTTCCCCTCTGCTCCTAGCTAAATGGATATTGATTAATCAGCCTGATCTATTGCTCTCCTACAGTGCTGATCGGCTGCTCGCGTCTAGGAGTTCTAGGGTTCTTATTGATCCTCCACCAGTGACCACCAGGAATTATTAAAACCCAACATCGCTCTCTCTGTGTGTGCTTCACTCACTCTATCTCTCCCTCCATCTGCCTATTGCTCCCACTCTTAATGAATTTTATCGAATGGAGCAGGAGAGTTCAGGTCAAGTCCATTTTCGTACTATTAGACCGTAAAAATCCTTTACTCTTTCTCCTGATGTCAGAGTTCTTTTTCTGCGGTCATTTTTGGCGCATGCAGGCATCTTTTTTAAATTCATTCGATTTTGTGTTTGATTTTTTATTTTTTTGCAAGCAATCTTGACCACCACAAGCAATTTATTTCAGGGATAAATTCAAGCTAATTAACTCCTCTGACCATTTCTCACTTGGGAAAAGTAGTTTTAAAAGTTGTTGAGAAGATGCGTGAATAGAACCGTCGCACATTTGTACAATCGTTGGAACAATTCAATAAAGTAATTAAGCATCCTGTGTGCCCGACCCTTAGTGAATCTTTCATAGATACTTCAAACAGCTGATCGATAAACTCTTTAAGGATCTCGGTGTTCCCACTCTTAATGGACTGTCTAGTCTAGTCCTTTGTGCTGAGGCTCTGACTTTCTATGTGACTGATAGGCACTAAAAAAGTAGTAAATTCCATTCTAAAGCCAAAAAAATTCCAAGCAAACTCGAATAGAGTCACAGTGAAAGCAAAAGCAGTGGCTAAGACGTTCATTTTACTCACACACACACACTCACACATACAGGATGTAGCTTCATGATCACCATTTTAAAACGATATACAGCCTAATTAATGATTTTATGACATAAAATTTACTGTTCTGTCCTGCATTCTGAGTATGGCCTCCTCCGTTTCCATTTGTCGACACTCAATAGAATGTAAATGTGATCACAAACACAAATCGTCACTTTTGCAATTGGTTCACACGACAGATTGCTAAGTAACTCGCAAGAAAAGGGATAATAAAAACACAAGCAAACAACAACAAAAAAGCGACATTTTATCCCACAACGAGGCTGGCATTGTAGCGCCGACAGAACCGAGTCCAGATGGTCCCCGAAGGGTGAAGCCAGAGGGGTGAGAGGGGAGGGGGTGAGAGAGGGAGGGAGTGAAACCGCGGCGGATGCGTGTGTGCATGTTTTCTTGTATGTTTAACGAGGCGTGTGTGTGCATCAGCATGTGTGTATTTGTGTGTGTGTGTGTGTGTGTGTGTGTGTGTGTGTGCTGGGGCCTGAGTGACTTTCTGCATTTGTATATGAAGTCAAAAATCAATGTATGTGTTGTATTGTGTGTGTGTGTGTTTGTGCGTGGACATCTGCTGTGCCCCTCTTCCTCTCTTCCATCCCACACTCAGGTCCGTCCTTCTGTCTCTTCACATCTAACGGTAGCAAATGGCAGCAGCTTCAACCGGATATGACTATGCATGTGTGTGCAAGGCAATGCTTGTAATTTCTTAAGGTGTGTGTGTGTTTTGTTTTGTTTTTTGTTTTTTTTCTTCTGAGAGCCAACCCACCAGATGGGAGCTGTGATGTTGAAGTTTTTAATTGTATATCTAAGGCGTTTGATTGGCGTGTGTGGGTGTGTCTTTTTTCACCCTCTAGAAGCGTTGAAGTGACAAAATTGAATAAAGTTGTGAAAAGTATCTCAGATCGACACAGGAAGAAAGATTTGAACGGTGATATGTTGGGAAAAAAAAGTTGTGATATTTACATAACGCCCGTTCAGGAGGAATTTAAAAAAAAAAAAAAAATCACACTCACGCACAACAAGGCCGAGGAATGAATTGGCAGGGAAAGGTGCACCAAACAGAAGTGACAGTTTTCTTGTTTCTTCTTGCCTTAAGGAGTTTTACAAAGGATGTAAATGCTTATAAATTGTTCTGCTCTGTTTCTGTGTGGAGTCTCATGTGGCCTAGTGATGAGCTGGCGTCTCGTCTGAGGTGTACCCCCATTTTTGCCTGTAAAAACAAAAACGGATAAGCGTTTTTAGACGAGTTGATTTGCAATTTTCACATCTACAAGAAAATGGATGAAGGGATGGATATCTGTTGTGAAGTAAATTATTGTTCTGATCTTCTGAGAATGGGTTAAATCTTTAGGAGGAGATTTTGTCACGTTTAATGCGTTAACTCATTTTTTGTCGTGACTTCTATCTCTGGACTCACTGGCGGCTTTTATTGCTTTCGTTTATCGCTTTCACTTATGTTGTTTTTCAGATTTACAGGTGTGCATCAGATTTTCCTTCGAGCAAACGGGGTCGATCTAAATTCTCAGATTACCGAAGAAGTGTTGCATCCCACCTTTTAGCTGGTTGTGTTTTTATATGTAAAATATTAAGCTAGCAAAACTAATGCGGCCCACTAGACTGAAGAATCTATTGGGGCAAGAGAGGATTTTTTTCCCCCCTTCAGCAGGATGTTGAAGTCAATATCGGCAGCTAATCCTGAAGAAGGCCCTAAGCTGATTTTAGCTCTCATCCAACCCACTGCAGTGTGAAGTTAACACACTCACCAACCTGTGCTATTGTTAAGTTGGTGTGTATTTTAATATGTCCTCATGTAGAAACCTGCCATTACGAAATGATAGTTGATTTCATGCTTTAATTCCTCCTCTCCTCTGCAGCGTGTCAGTGTCACACCAACGGGTCTCTTTCTGAGGTGTGTCATCAGGAGACTGGTCAATGCCTGTGCAGGGAGAACGTGGTGGGACGGCAGTGTGACGAGTGCATGGTGAGTTTTTAAAAAGATGCAGATAAACAGGAATGCTAACTGACATTTCTGTCACATGTTCCTGTAAATTTCCGACCAATACTTTGTTTTTTAATATGCGCTTACCCCTATTTCAGATTTGATATCACACATATCTCTATCACACATGCATCCCTCACTAAAAAACAATTTAAACTACCTTTTTATATTCTTTTTTATATGCAATTGGCATTTGATCCTTTCTGATGTTTTATTGTACATAATTGCACCATATATTTGCCGTTTTTCTTGATTTGCACTGCAATTATTTCCCTCTGTTCTGCATTATATCAAAAGTTCATGCAGTATGACCTATAAAATATTATTTCAGTTCTTTTACTGTTCCCGTCAGTATTATTAAAATTATAATACAACAGTTATGATGGTGACAAAGAATTACTTTTATACCCGTTTCACATTCAATCTAGTGTCTTTATCAATCGCTTTACTTTTATTTTTGAATCCTGCTCGCTTGTTCTCATTGGCTCCCTGTCTGTACCTCCTCTAACTGTGATTGGTCCAGCCTAACTGTTGGTGGGACGCAGAGCGCCAGGAGTGTCTGCCGTGTCGGTGCAGCTCTCACGGCTCGATCTCCCAGCGCTGCGACGTCGAAGGCCGCTGCATCTGTCGCCCCGGCTTTGTGGGCCGACGCTGCGACTTGCGTCGTCAGGGTTACGAGAGGCGTGAAACCCGGAGGCCGGTGGAGCGAGTTCCCATCCAAACTGTGCAGCAGAGATGGGGGGGTTACCGCACGGGGGGTTGTCCCAGAGGGGGTTACAGGCCTCGGGAAGGGGTAAAACACCCTGCATGTGGGTGACAGTGGTGTGTTTTAAGTAACATGGCTGTGTTGATGTGGGTTGCAGTTTGAAACACAACCAGAAAGTTGATGGTGAGGCTGTTTTTAGATGCATGAAGGCAGAGGTTTGTGTCGAGTGTTTTGCGAGCATGCTTGGTTTTCCTGTTGAACACATTTACAGATTCATCATGAACATTCCCCCACGTTATTGATCAGCGTGTCATGTGTGTCGGTATCATGCAGATATGCTCTTGTTGAGCTTTGTGCTTGAGCTAGAAGAGGGGAAGCATGGTGAAATTTAGTGCTGACCTGCAAACTTCCAACAAGGTGTTTAAGCTTTCAGCTTCTAATAACATTCTCACATCAGATTCTTTTCACTTGGAAAGGATGAGTACTATTTTATTGTGATGTAATGTCATGTGGAAGTTATTAATTTTTGTCCAGTTTGACCTTTATTCAAACTGGACTTCCTGCGTTTGGTTGTCGTGGAGCACCTCAAGGGGGTGAGAGGAATAACTGGGGTCCAGTGTAATGAAACAACATGGATTTATCTGTCAAAACACCCTCAATGCACTTTTTCAGTTGGCTTTGAGATCTACAAAAATAAAAACCCTTTTATTCTTGAAACAAACCATAACAAAATCCTGTGAAACCTTCACAAGCACGTCTTTGTCGTATTCTTTCACATTTCACCTTTTCTCTGTAAAACAATCTTCAGAAATGAGTCATCTGGCGTCATTATAATGTCCCATGTTTTTTGACTGTGACCGCATTATGGCTAACCCTGGTTCCGCCACCTGCTGTTAACTACATTTACAACCCATTGCCTTTGTTGTGCAGCCTCTGACGCACGGCATTGCCACGGGCGGGGCGTGCGTCCCGTGTCACTGTAACTCGTTTGGTTCCAAGTCGTTTGACTGCGATGAGACCGGCCAGTGTCAGTGTCAGCCGGGCGTCACCTCGCCCAAATGTGACCGCTGCGCTCGAGGGTTCTTCAACTTCCAGGAGGGCGGATGCACACGTAAGAGTCACCCTCACATGATATCATAATTATAGCTCAATCGACTGGAAATCACGCCATAAACAAATCAGGTCCTCCATTTACGCTGAAGGTAACATCAGCTAAATGTGTTCTTTAATAAACTGCTGCTCTATTCTGGTTTCAATTTTGCCTGGGAGCAGTTTAAGATCGCTGTCGTTTAGAAAAATGCATTTTTCCTACTTATTATGCATTCTTTCTTTTTTTTTTAATGCTCACAAGCAGGATGTAGACTAACATCAAGAGTGGTAAATAAAGGCTGCTGCCTTTAGATAAACTAGAGCTCCAATACTTACTTTTACAGGTTGAATCTGCGCTGTTACTACACAGCATCTGAAACTAGAAAATTATTTTATGAATAGATATGTAAAAAATACGGTATTTAAAACCTGAGAAGTCCTAATTCCACTGCCTCTGATGACCATCTATTTTTATATATTTTATAGATTTATGCACAATATAAATAGACCTGCAGTCATTTTCTCAAGGGTTATGAAACATGCATCTTAGCAGAAGCTACATCAAACGAAGCACCCGTCCATATATACATATTTAAATGATGGAAGAAACAAAGGAAATACAGAATGAAGGAGATATAGACACAAAAATAATGTCATCAAGGAGATACATTATTTTTCTACTCGACTGGTTATAAAGCTGATAATAGTAACTTCATGTAAAGAAGAGCTTTAGAAAAGCAATTTGTGAAAAAGCGCTTGAGTGGACTGACAAAAAGACAATGGAACACAATATGGATCAGATTTGGAGCTGATCATTGTCAGTGAGAAAGCGTTACTTGATCTGAAAATAGTTTGAATTGTTTTCTCTGTTTTTAACAAGTGAATATGCTCATCTTATTAAAATATATACCCAGAAAACTTGGCAAACCCAGGCAGCAAGTAGAGCAAAATCCGTTGGCCAAAACAAGGATTAAGCTTCCCCAAGTTTTGCTATGAATAGCTTTTCCCACATGTCTCCTTTGGCAATATGCTATTGATCTAACCGCTATCGACAGCCAAGAAGAACAGTAATAGGTTAGCCAGAAAGCCCAGCCACACAGCAGACAGACAAAATCGCACTGGGAATTTATGGGCTTTGATTTTTTTAAGATCTTACCTCAGTGTTGCGGTCAGGTTACAGAAATAATACGCTGCCTTGTATTGAATGTCGCAAGGAATTTACCGCAGGCGAATCAGAATACAAAGCTGATTCAGCCTGCGGGCACACGATTAGCAGATTATACAAAGCTGTACCAATTTACATCAGTCAGTAACAGGAAATCCTTTAAATGAATTGCAATATTAAAGAAATTTATGTTAACTTTCCCATCTCGATGTCTTCACGTTGACCTTGTGAGCTTTTTGCATGTTGTGAAAAAAGGGTGATTCAACTCCTGATTATAAGCTTCTCTCTCGTCTCTCTTGCAGCCTGTCAGTGCGAACACGTGGGGAATAATTGCGACGCAAACACAGGACAGTGTGTGTGTCCTCCAAACACCATCGGTGAAAGGTGCGACCGCTGTGCCCCCAACCACTGGGGCCACGATATCGTCACCGGCTGCAAGGTGAGCTCCAATTTCATGGTGGCTTGACAAAGATGCTGCACAAAAAATTGCCATGTTTGCAAATATTCGCTCCCATTCGCAGCTACATTTACGTCTGTCTTGTTTTTCCTTTATTTTCAGTGAGCCTCCCACACTCGGCTCTCTTTCAGTAGCATCGCAACCTTTTCACTGCGTTCGCTCCTCTTTGTTACTGCAGCTCTATTATTCCTACTGGCGGTGTGACTCCTGCACAGAAGCAACCTCAGGGTCACCAGACACCAATAGGAATAAACTATTGGGAGAAGCAGAAGACAGTTGGCAATTACAGGTTTTAGGATGTACTTTTGCTTTCTGGAATAGAACATTGGGGAGAGTAAAGGGATACAAGAGATCTAAAGAGAGAACAAGGAAAAGCAAAACAAACTAACATGGAACTTTAAAGAGTCCCCAAAATCCAATGTTTGACCCAACACAACAGTTTCATGAAGATCCTGCAGTCCCATGAGGGCACAAGCTGGTGTCAACTATAGGCCGGTCCCAATGCAGACGGTTGTAACGGGAAGGGCATCCAGCATAAATAACTTTGCCAAACAAATATGAGTAATCATCTGAGATGGATGACACGCTATGGTGACCCCTTGTTATTGTTTTTTTTTAAAAATCTGGATTAACCCCCCCCCCCCAAAAAAAATTCAAATCAAATCTCTTTTTATTTCTATTTCGAAAGTTTCACGAACTTTCGCTTTCAGGTGTTGTCTTCAACGATTAACCGAAATGAACATTTGCTTTGCACAAAAGTTTCCACATGATGTTCTAAAGCCTTAATGAGGTTTTTACAGTTGTGTGTGTGTGTGTGTGTGTGTGTGTGTGTGTGTGTGTGTGTGTGTGTGTGTGTGTTTGTGTAGGACTGCGGTTGCAGTGTGATCGGCTCAGTGACGCAGCAGTGTAACATCAACACAGGCTGCTGCGCCTGTCGTGACTCCTTCAGAGGAGAGAAATGCAACGAATGTCAAATTGGTTACAGAGACTTTCCTCAGGTGAGTGGTCCCAATCTGCTGATATTATTATCCAGTGATAGAGGAGGGGGCTAGGGAATGAGATCCACCTATCAGTAGCCAATGAGTTTTTATTGTTTGTATTTTTTCCAGTTCCCAGGGTATAACTCAAAAACTGTTCCATATTTAAATATTCTTTTGATATTTCTGGAGTTTTAAGCATCATTACAGTTCTTGCTTTTAATGTAATTTTGACTTTCACATTCAAGCTTTCCTCTTTGTTAGTTGCTTTCTTGTGAATCTCCAAGGTAGATAAATAATTTAAAAATAGTTTTTCATCGATATCATGGCAGCACAATAAGAAACAACTTCAGGACATCCTTCAGAAGCCGGTGTGAGATGTTTCATGGTCGTGTTTACACTCTGTCAAAAAGAAAACGAAATGGACAACTCTGTATTTTTTTGTTTGTCTGCATTAAGTGATGTTTCAGCTGAAAGTCAGAAAAAAGACAATGGCAGCGTTTTCATTTTGCAGCGAGGTTTACCGGCTTGGTGAAGCATAAATGTAGGACACACTCTGCTGGCTGCTGTCTGCCTGTTGTAGCGTTGATAACAGAAACTTGGCGTCGTCGCCGTCCATATTTCCCACAGTGCACCATGTGTGAGTGCAACATGTCGGGATCCGACAGCCAGACCTGCGACCTGGAGAGGCAAGTGTGTGCCTGCGCCGACCGCACGGGACGCTGTAGCTGCAAGGTACGGCGGAACACGACGGTGGTGGTTCTGGGATTACTCCCATCATTTGTTCTTATTAAAAGAAATGTCACAGAGCCCTGTGCGTGTGTGTGTGTGTGTGTGTGTGTGTGTGTGTGTGTGTGTGCGTGCGTGTGTGTGTGTGTGTGTGTGTGTGTGTGTGTGTTGTGTTTACACAGCACATTCTGACTGTACACTTTTTTGTCTCTGCTGTCACCTGTTGATCACATTATCCCACACAGACAGCAACAAATGGTGACACGGAATTCCACCTTCACACTTGTATGCCTTGCACGCACACACACACGCACACACACACACACACACACGCGCACACACACACACACCGGATTCTTGGTCCTGTAATGACACTTCAGATCGCTGCCTGTCATTCTCACTAGTTTGTCACTGTGACTCTAACAGTCTGACTGCCTGTCACTCAGCTGTCTGTCTGCAGTGTGTGTCTCGTCACGACCTGTCTGTCTGACTGTCTGTCTGTCTGATTGTCTGACTGCCTGTGTCTATCTGAATATACTTACCTGCATTTCCTCATGACATTAGAGATCATCAGATATGTCTCCATTAAAAGAAATCAGTGACCCCAACTTGTAGACCTTCTCTTCATGCACTGATCATTAGTAATGTAATTACTGCTTAAACAAAGCAGCCTAATAACACAGAGACTACATGTAATTTTTTGTGTGTGTGTTTGGTTTTTTTAATTCTTTTTTCCAGCCTCTCAGATGTGACAATTTTCTTATCCAGTCAATTGAGGGAGCATTTCTTCAAAATTTTTGTGGGAGAATTTATTGATTCAAAAGGAAATAATATTAGTGATTAGCTTTCACTGATAATATAATGAGCTGCTAATGATGTGATAAATATTCTTAGTGTAGAGACTCAAAGCTGTTCTGTGTTGCTTCACCTTTGCCTTACACTCCTCTGTTGTTCTCCGTCCTTATACTCACCAAACTGCAGCACTTTTTTGACAGCACTCAACATTAATTGGATGACGTCTAGTTGACAGCACTATAAGCCTTTTCTGTTTTCTTAGCTGGGAGAAGGCTTAATACACAGCCCTGGCCACCATCTAATTTTAGACCCGTCAGCTCTCAGCTTATTTACTCTAAATGTACACAATTCATTGCAGAACGAGACTTATTCCACCTGCAACCTAGCCATCAAGAGCTTTTTATTTTCTGCTATGCATGGTTTGAGAGTCTTCCAACAAAAAACACAAGTATGTGCAAGTTCATGTAAAGAAATTATTCCATTGTGAGTGAGTCTATAGATGTTGTTTTCATAAAAGTGTTATTCTAAAGATTTCCTCATGAGTCATTCATTCCTACGTGTTTCTTATGATATTGGTTGGATTTAGCCGCAATCGATGATGTTCTTGCTGTCAGATACTCACAAATGTGCATTTCTTTGTCACTCAGGTAAACGTGGAAGGAGACAACTGTGACCGCTGTAAGCCAGACACATTCGGGTTGTCGGTTCGAAATCCCCTCGGCTGCAGCAACTGCTACTGTTATGGACTGACGCGGTCCTGCGTGGAAGCACAAGGACTCATCAGGATGTGGGTGAGTCGAGGTCAAACTGTTCAGTTTCTTCCTTGTTGTGGTTATCGACGAGCATAAATTATAATAATTCTAAACCAAGTACCTTTCACATTTTGATCTGAAACAGAATACTGAAATAAGTTTGAGAAACTGAAACTGTTCGGAACCACAGAAGCTCGTGGCTTCTTGTCTCCATCCTTGTCCATTTAGGATCTCTCTCGTCTCCACTGTGGTTATCCTTGGATGTAACCAGTAGTTTCCTGTAAGCTGTTCTGTCTGTACACACTGTCGGTGCCAGCTTCCTTGCTGAGACAACACATTTGACAGCTGGCTGCCAACAACTGTCTCTGCATCCTGCCAACATTTCACACTTCATGTTATCCATTTATCATTATCTACGGGCAATCAGGGACTTGTTCAAATATTTAAAGATAATTAATCTCTTTCTGCTCGCCTGAAATCAGCTGACGACGAAACTAAAGAAGTGCAAACTTTTAAAGACGGTGGGCTTGATATTCATAAAGATACGTGCTGTGTTTCACCCAGTAATAGTTTCAATCATAAACAGGTAATCGACCACATTTTTTCATGATTTCTACTTGCGGTGATTTAAAGAGGATGCGGACAAATTGGAGAAGGACACCAGTGACTTTGATTCAAATTTTTGAGCAACGTGAGCTTGTTAACACTCTAACAATGACAAACTTGTCTTGTAATGCTATATGCTCATTTTCATGCTCCAGATTGGACTTAACCAGATGCATTTTAACCCTTGAAAAGTTTACATTTGTGGAAGAAGAGAGAGGATCATCAGTTTGTCTCGTCTTCCAAAGGATAGAAATGTCTCCTCAGCTTTTTTTTTTTTTTACACACAGTAGTTTTTGAGATCGTTGACTGACGACTGGTTTTTAATTGTCACCCATTATCTCAGGAACAGTTACCGACTTTCTTTGCTTTACGGGGCAGGGTGATTTTTTTGTTGCATTGACAAACATTTAAAACCGTTTACTTCTTTTATTGTTGACAGAGAGAGAAAGAGAGAGACGGAGGGGTATACTAAAAAAATGGAGAGTTTATTGGAAAGAGGGAGATTTTCTCTGAACCACTGAATCGTGAGATTACACTGTGGAGTGGGACACACACACACACACACACACACACCCTCTCTCTGTAGACACTAGAGACACACATTGATGCCAATTCAAATCAGAGCTGTAATAAAGTGAATTTCTCAGATGCATCAGAAAAAGAAAAAACGTATTTTTGTAATATTTATTGTGTAGGAAAAGTTGCTCTAAATGTTTGATCAATATTTATTTCTAATGTCTTCCATTCTGAGCGAGTTGGGTTGAGTGACACCATCCATTTTAAATTCAAACCGTTTGGTCAAAAGTGTCTTGATGTTATTTTTCATCTGGAAACAGCTTTTGTGACATAGAAACCATTAGAGAGAGTCTGGGCTTCGTTGGCAGGATTTAGACATTAATGGAACCTTGATGGAAAAAATCTTCGATTTGACAAAATGTACTTGAAGGAAGGACATTCTTAATTGATTACGACAAAAAGAGCCAAATACTGGAAATAATCCGCCTGTGTTGTGTAGAAATGGTCTCAAAGAATTTCATTCTATCATTTGACTCCTAGCTACACCAACGTTTGCAGAAATAAATTTCACAACTACTTTTTACAGTTACAGGTAATTCTATTTCACTTCAATTAAAAAAAACAAAAACAAAACTTTATTAGTCCCCAAAGGGCAATTGAGAAACCTTCCCTTCAAAACCCTCTGGACAAAATTCAGTGAAATTTAAAAAAAAAAGCTTTGCAGGGACCTTGAAATTGTGCATCTCATTATTGGCTCCCTCCAGCTGTTTACTTTACATTTGAACTTTGACCACTGTCGTGTCTGTGTGTTATTATTCTGCCATGATCGAGGTCACGGTTCCATCCACATTGGCACAAAGTGAGTTTTTCCTGTGGTGCGGTCATCTGTGTCCTGGGACGCAAATTTATGGCCTTTGATTCAATGGCTGTATCAATTGCGAACAAGAAAACCAAATAGAGCAGCAACGTATTGACGTGAGTTTCAGTAACACTGTACGCTGAAATTCCCGAGTTTGAACGCCTCTTTATTATGCAGCCAGTGTCACCGGGGCATCCGAGCTGTACTCCTTTCATAGATTTTTGATTCTTTCCACTCAACCAAAGGACCCTTTTCCATAATGGTGTGGATATTATTCACATCATATCAGCCGGAAGAAGAGGCAGAGATCAAGGCTCGTGGAGAAGAATCTATTTTTAAATCAGTCCACTCAAACAACGCCCGCAGTCAATAATAAATCCTGATATTATTCAAATAATATTGAAATATCAACATATTAAGAGGAAGGCAGAGAGGATAGAGAAAGAGATGGTGAGATTTTTCCCTAGACTGTCAGTAATAAATCAAATATAATTCACAAACCAGAGGAGGGGAGACTCTATTCACAATGCAGACATTAAGTTCTCAGGCTTTTGACCGTAAGAAAAACAGGAAGTAATCTTTATTCTAACTAAAAACGCAACTAATGAAATGACGGCTTCAGTCCCTGTTTGCTTTACACACTTAATGCAGTAAAAGTCTGGATCTCTGATGTCACACATTTGTTTGGGGGTTTGCCATCATTGATAATTATGCGTCCAACTGTTTAAGTATAGTTTGACTGAACCTGAGGGAGTAGAAGTGTTTGATTCTAATTACATTTCCAATCAAATGGTTTTCATTTGTTAGTGAGAAGGATTCTCATCCACTGGGCCCACAGATGAGACGAGAAAACGTGGAAAGAAAACAAAGATCTGAAAAATTTTCTGTAATGAAATAAGAGCTTCCAACAACAACAAAATTTTAACACTTTTTACACCAATCAACAACCACAAAGCACGCAGCCTCATGCTGTCTTTGCTTCCCAGTTGACGCTGAAGCCGGAGCAGACGGTTCTCCCCCTGGTGGATAAATCCAACACCGTGGAGACGAGGAGAGGAGTGACCTTCCAGCACCCGGAGATCCTCGCCAACGCAGACCTGGTCACCTCAACTCTGTCTGAACCCTACTACTGGAGGCTGCCGGAGCAGTTCAGAGGCTCCATGGTGGGAAAGCTCCTCTCCTATTGGTTGAATCGCTAACAGAATTGTTTCTGTGTTTGTGATTTTAATCAGTTCTCCACCTGTCTTTAGATCACAGCATACGGTGGGCAGTTGAAATACGCGGTGTACTACGAGGCCAGAGATGAAACCGGTCCGTCCTCCTACGAGCCGCAGATCATCATTAAAGGCGGTCCCAACCGCAACGTCTTGATGACGCGTCACATTCCAGGAATCCAGATCGGTCAGCTGACCCGCCAGGAGATTGACATGACAGAGGTACAGCTGTGCTGCGGATGAAGGCGGGATGCTGAAGGATTAATGAAGACATAGTTTTGTTAGTTTTTGAAATAACTAGAACATAGCTACTAAAAAAATAGTAGACCTACGCTTGATATTGATGGTACTTGAGTTCTCTATAACAGTACATGTTAAAACACACATCTGTGTCTGTTTCTGTGTGTGTGTGTGCGTGTGTGTGTGTGTGTGTGCAGCATGACTGGAAGTACGCAGATGGTCGATCCATGACTCGAGAGGACTTCATGGACATTTTGTTCTATGTGGAGTACATCTTAATTAAAGCATCACACGGGAACCTGATGAGACACAGCCGGTAAAATACTCAAGCATGCACACACACACACACACACACACACACACACACACACACACACACACACACCACCATGCATCCCCCCCTGCTGCGTTGTTGAGCTTTAAATATGCATTGATTGTCTAATAAGGGATGGTACGGTGAAAGGATTCTCACGCTGAAGATATTACATGACCTGCAAGTTAGCATCAGTTTTAATTGTGTATGTAAATTTATGCTCATATATGCAGTGTATATGTGTGTGTGTGTGTATATATATATATATATATATATATATATATACACTTTGTTTTCATTATTTAGTATTTCGGAAATCAGCCTGACTGTTGCCGAGGAAGGAAGACCAACCAGACTGAGTGAGAAAGCTCAACAGATCGAAAAGTGTGACTGTCCCGCCGGTTACTCCGGTTACTCCTGTGAGGTACGTTCACATGTTTGCTCAATCAAAAGAACACAGTCAGTTTTTACTAAAGAGTATCTGCCTCTAAAAATAGATAAATGTGACTTCAAAAAGGACCACATTAAAGAGCAGGATTTTTACAGTTCAGAAAATAAATTCAGAACTCCCTGGGGAGCAAAGGATCCCAGCATCATCCACCGACACACGAACCAAAAAACAAATCTGTTTCTCTCAAATATTGTTGTTGGTGTTTGTTGTTAGTTAAAAAAGCCATCAGTGAATTAATTTGTGATAATTAACGCGGTGTCATTACTTCAGTGCGGCAGCAGAAACAAGACGTATATCTATTTAAAACATTTTAATGAGTTCTATAAAAGTTAGATTCAGTAAAGTGAAAAATAATATTGACACAAGCCCAGAACCTACAGTTTGGATGTGATATTACAAACATTAATTAAAGCGTGAGCTGAATTCCTCCCTCGGTGCCCAGAGGAATGAGTGCTTCTGGTCTGCTGCCTTCACACTGACAGAGAATCCAAAACATGGAGGTCACACACCCTGCTTTCAATAGCATCTCACTGCTTTCCAATTTACATTTATTTGCGAGTTTTAAGCCTCCGTGATGCCTTTATATTCTCCTGTGCTTGGATTAAAACCGTCTTTTCTGCTCACTTGTGATTTTGTCAAAGCAATTGACTTTCAGCGGCGTCCAGCTCCTTCTTTAAACCCCCCAGAAAACACACAGGAGCAACTCAATTTTTAGTTTAATGAGGTTTTTTTTTTTGGAGACGGCTTACGACATACGGAGGCCAGGAGTTGTGGGCAGCTCCTCTGGATGGTTGGCGCCTGAGAGCCATTTAGGCACGACTCCGATAATCTCACAGGAATGCATAAATTCACCAAGAAACTTCTAAAACATTTCCTAACCTCTGTTTCACTTTGTCTCCTGCTACTTTGGTGTACATCTGATCATCCTGTCCATATTTCTCCCCCTCTAAAATAAAAAAAATTGGCTGTGTTTATAATTTAGAAGCTACAGGAACTGCTGAAAAAAATACCAAATGAAAGCCAAACAGCGAAACTGTTGCTAAACTTGAAATGCTCAGGTCGCGGAGGGCTCGGCTGACAGATGGGCCTTCTATTTGTAGCTGCAGTCGTTGTTAATAAAGTATTTTTAAACGGGCGTTTAGCGCTAGCAGAGGGAACAGATGGCTCTTTAAATGGACTCCATTAATTATTACTGAACAGGAGAGGGAGAAAGAGTTACTTAGCATATCAGTGTGTGTGCGCTTGTGTATTCAAAAGTTACTGAAGGAAATAACTCTTAATTGTGTGTGTGTGTGTGTGTGTGTGTGTGTGTGTGTGTGTGTGTGTGTGTGTGTGTGTGTGTGTGTGTGTGTGTGTGTGTGTATGTGTGTGTGTGTGTGTGTGTGTGTGTGTGTGTGTGTGTGTGTGTGGAAGAGAGGGTGGTCAACGGTCGCCCAGAGAAGTCACAATTAGGGATGTTGGTGTGTGTGCATAGTTGTGTGTGTTTTCCATCACAACGGTAACCTGTATTTCTGTGGTGTGTGCCGTGACGCAGGAGTGCGCTGCTGGTTTCTACCGACTTCGCGCCGGGTCCCCAGCATCTGTTCCAGCATCCAGGGTGCCCACCGCTGCCGGCATGGGCAGCTGCGTTCAGTGCCAATGCAGTGGGCACTCTTCCACCTGTGACCCCGAGACATCCATATGCCAGGTAAATGTGTGTGTGTGTGTGTGTGTGTGTGTGTGTTCTGCCGCTGGAGACCCTTTTACAGCCATATGCTGGGTGGCTTCAGGAGAAGAAAGTGAGGTCAGACGGAGATTAAAGTGGTGTGTGTGTGTGTGTGTGTGTGTGTGTGTGTGTGTGTGTGTGTGTGTGTGTGTGTGTGTGTGTGTTGGGATGAACGTCAGGTACTGTAATTAGCCCTGCAATAATTAACGACCCTGGGCTCATTCGCTTTTTGTGTAATTTCCTCTCCTTTGGATCCGACCCAAAGCTACACTCTTACTTTCAGAAAAAGAGAGGAGGGTGTGAATCTAAGACACACACTTAGAAAAGACACAAAGGAAAAGAATTCTGAATGCAGTTTCAACCGTAAAATGTTGTTCTGCAGTTTCAGGTTAGCTGGATTAATGTTACTTCTTCTAAGCGATGAGCTCCTGTTTCAGTCTGGCCATTTATTTGTGTTATTATTTTATTCAGGGAAGAAGGAGAGCTTAAAAAAGAGCCGCCACCTTCATGTTTGTTGTGTTTGTTAGCAGTTAGCGCTGCTTAATTTATAAAGCGGGAAGACCGGTGCTTTGAAAAAGTTCACAAACCCAGGAGCGCATCACTTATTTTTTTTAACAAACACAGGATTACATATTTAATCAGCAGTGGAGTGTGTTTGGTTTTTTTTTCCATCTCTGTCTTCCTCTTCTCGGCTATCCCCCCCGGCTTCCCTGTTATTCCTCTCCTGTCTGCTGATGGCTACAGAGGAGGGATGGAATTAGTGCCCAAAGTCCTGTTTACAACCATGAAAAGAAAGCAGACACACCAAAATAATTGACACCTCCTGTCTGTTTGCCTGTCAATCTCCTCCTCTCCGTTTCATTACTATGGACAGCATCACACCTACAAACAGGCACCCTAATTTAGCCATAGCTGTTTCACCGTTTCACAGCACAGACGCCTACTCTCTCGCTGCAGGGCTTATAATGATCACATGGGAAAATATTTAAGTACCGAAAGGCGGCGGTAGCGTTAACCTTTAAGTATAGACCTCATTTCTCCACGCTGGGTGTCTTGATCGGGTCTTTATCCCTTTTAAATAAGATTTAAAATGCATTCAAAATGGCCAAAATAAAGGCTGTTCATAACTTTCAATAAAAGCCTGACAGATCCTGAGCTGGAGCTGATGAAACCAAATCAGGATCCAACAGAAAATCCATTTTAGAATCAGCTTTTTCATCATGTCAGCTCTGCAGAGAGTCCCCATCTGCAGGCATGTGGCCCAGTTCCAATCCGCCAACTTTTGGCCCTTGTGGCCACATGGCCCGTTTCTTTTTGGGGATGGAGGGCTAGTGGTCATTTAGTCAAACAGTGTTTTCAGATGCAGATGTTAAACTTAAACTTAAACCTAAACCTAACCCAAGGGTTAGCGCTCAGATGTAATCTGGCAGACTGACAGTAATATCTGCTACTCATACCGTTAGAGAAAAGAAGAAAAAAAAACCTGCCGGCTGAGACTCATTTCAAAAGCTGACGAGAATCCGTTTAATTATGCTCCTTGATGAATGAATCACCAGCACGATGAAGAGGTCTAAACACTTGTCAATAAACGCTGAGAGATGCTGGCGGCTGCGGCGCGGTGTCACAGAGCCTTTTTACAAAAGTGAGAATTTTTTTTTTATTTTTACAAATGCACATAATGAAATATGCAGGTACTTCAACTGGTTCACCTGCTTCCATTTAAAAATTGCAGCGCTATTACTGGAAGGCAGAGCTGTAAATGAATTATAATAACTAAGTGTCCGGCACAGCTCCGTTTGTCCTTAAAAGCAGGGTTGCTGGAGCCAGATTTGGTGTTTGGTCTTGAAAAACATAAAAAACAGAACAACTAAAAAATATTCAACAATCATGTCAGGAATGTTTCCCTGCAATTTTCAGTCCCATTAATTTTATTTTAAAGGTGGCGACGGGTGCCAGCCAAATGGAACATTTTATGTCTCTTAAAACGTTCTTAAAGGAGTGACATTTAGATCAAAATCACGGGTTCTTCTAACACTTAAAGCTTTATTTTATTTAGTATATTTTCACCCTATCTACCCATGTAAATCTGTAAATACCAAAAAATTTTGGGTAACCAATGAATGGCGGACTGTGCAGTTGTGGGGGTGGGGCTTAAGTGATCTGCTCTACTCATTGGTGGATAAATTTGGCAAACAAGTAGAATTAATTTCACATGGCCTCCTCTAAAAATGAGTCAAGTCCGGTCAAACATACATTTGCTTTAGTAGGACTTTAAACTGAAATTATTCTGTTTTTCTTTCTTTCATTTCTTCTGCATCCCATCATCTTTTAATTCCCCCTACCTCGTTTATCTTTCATTTCTCCCATCTTCTATTCCCTGCTGTTCTGTCTGCCTCACCCTTTTACCCTCCGTCTCCCCCTCCGACCCCCTCCTTGTTTCTTTCTGTCTTTCTCGTCTCTTCTTTATCTTCTCCATTTTTCCCTGCATGTTTTTCTCCCTTTTTACATCTTCCCTCCTCCCGTCCCCTTGTGTTTTTATATCCATCCCCATCTGCCTCCCAGCCACTTGCTCCCCACCCCCTCCACTCTCCACCCTCACCCATTTCCATCTCGCTCTCCGTAACGGCATCATTAGCATTTTCTAACCAAGCAGGCTAAATTGAAAATGCTAAACGAGTTTGCTTCGGTTGTAATTAGCTGTAACGAGAACTACAGGAAGTTAATGGAAAAAACTTGCTTCGTTAGGAGGCGACTTCCTGTTGCACTGATTGAATTTCTCAATTTTCAACAAACAAGGCGAACATGTAATACTGAGGGACCCCCGGGGGCAGGAAGAGACCTTTGTGTTTGTGTTATAGTATGTATGTGTGGAAATGTACTGTATGTGTGTGTGTGTGTGTGTGTATACAAATATATATATAGATACTAGTTAGGGTACCCATCTATGTGTGTGTTACCATAACCAAACATGGGATGACAATAAACACACATATCTGGATATGACCATATTTGGCTGTGGCGTCTCTTGTGGCTCCTCCCACGACAGCAGGTGAGTGATATCCAGGTGAGGCCTTTCAAGGAAGCGTATTAAACCCTTCCACACATAGGATCCCACCATTCATTACCGAGTTTGGAAATATCCAATCATAAAACGGTCCGGCTCAGGTATTTTGTGTGTGTGTGTGTGTGTGCAAAGCCTCCTGAAAACTGTGGGCGGTGAAGAAGAAATGAGTAATGATTTCCCCGCTGCTGCAGCAGAGACCCTCTGAGCTGCAGAAACAGCTGCAATCACACACACCTCTCTGTCAGCATGTTGTCAAACATTTCACTAAGCATCCCTGAATTTATCATCAGACAGAGAAGGAACACCAACTGGTCAAAAGTGATGCTATTATCCCCGATGCTGAAAGCCAACTGACTGCTGATAATGCTAGCAATATTTGTTATATTCCTCATTCGGTGTCGGGATAATTGCTTCAACCTCCTAAGAAAAAAATAAAAACTCCACAATGCCATTGTGTCAGTAATCAGGAGTCTGGATGATGTGTGACCCCATCTGTCTTTTTTTATGTGCTCATTGTCAAATTGTGCCAAGTTGGCACATGGTGGAGATCGTTCAGAGCTCTGTGAATATCAATCAATCTTTGATCAGACGATCTGAAACACGCTTGAATCCCAGCATACATGAAGTACTTTAGATTAATTTTATTCCACAGAGCCACAAACTATTTTTTTCCCCCATCCCGCTCAAGCAAATCCGGCGTCTTATTTTCCTCTTGCCAACGGCAATATTCAAATACAACACGAAGATAAAAGTGCAGCATTAACTGCTGTTAATTTAATTTCGAAAGATGAAACACTTTTTGATGAAGTTTTTTCTTTTTTTTTTTCTCTAACGTGTTACATCCAATCGCACAATCACATTTTTTTGCTTTTCTAACCACGCACACATTAAGAGCTCACGTCAGCTGGAGCATGATGGGAGATTTAAAACCCACAGATCAGGGTCGAGATGGGGCTGAAGGATGAATGGAAGTCAGTGCTGTGTTTTTCAAACTGTAATTATAATTTGATGTGTGCTTGCGTGTGTGTTTGTTTGTGCAGAACTGTCAGGACAACACGGAGGGTGACAGGTGTGAGCGCTGCGCTCCAGGATTCTATGGAGTGATCCGTGGTTTGCATGACGACTGCAAACCCTGCGCCTGCCCCCTCACCCACCCCCAGAACAAGTAACCTCTCTGTGTTTGCATGTATTCACATAATTATTCTGCATCTTCTCTGGTTGTTTTCAGAAAATTATTCTAAGTCTATTGAGAGAAAAATGTCTTTCTGGGTCTAGTTTCAGTCCCACCTGTGTGGCGGAGGGATATGATGACTACAGATGTACTGCCTGTCCAGAGGGGTATGAGGGCAAATACTGTGAGAGGTGAGATCACAATTTTAATTTGAATATTTATTACAAGGTCATTTTACAAATAATGGGTTCCTTCCCATAACTCCCACCCCGCCTTCCAGGTGTTCTACCGGTTACCATGGTAATCCACGGATGCCAGGCGGCCGCTGCGAGGAGTGTAAGTGTTCCCCGTGGGGGGCGTTGCCTGGACCGTGCGACCCTGTCACGGGGCAGTGCCGCTGCAGGGTCGGGGCATCGGGGCAGTCATGTGACCAGTGCATGGAGAGGCATGTGTGTGGAGCCGCCGGGATCATCTGTAAGACTAACACACACACACACACACACACACACACACACACACGCTTTCCGTCTCGTCTTTTATTTGTTTCTTCTTATCTCTTTCGCTTCGTCCAGAGTGGAAACTCTCCGTTGCCGAGTTTACACGAGTGATTATTCCAAACAAACTGTTTAAAATGAAACGTAATGTAGTGCAATCATTGCGATTGTGTTTTTTCATTATGTGGTAAAAAATATTCAAAGAAGGGTCAGAAATTTGTCATTTCTGTTTTATTTGTTTTCTCACTATCTGGGTTGTATTATGATCAGGAAAGAAACAGCCAACTTTTCTTTTCCTTTTCTCTATTGTTACCTGAATTCATGATTCTTATTTATTTTGCTGATGAAATGCAAATGAGCAGACAAAGTGCTTTTCTTCAGTTGCCATGGGAGACGGGGGCAACATTGCAGAATTCCGATCTGAGTCATTTAGAAAATAATTTCAACGTCATTTGAAGCTAATTTAAACTTAATATGATCGTAATGGTCAGGCCACTTCGGTTCCATTAGCATGTCTGGGGGTATGGGGGGGGGGGGATACAGGAGAAAAGATTGTAAAACAGAGGCTGATGCTGAAATTGCTGCTGTCAGGTCAGAGCAGAAATTGGTTGCTCTGGTCTTGATGTGTTCAGACACAAAGCGTCTGTTCATAAATTGGCAGTGCGGCGGCTGGAGTGCACCTTGATGCCCGAACCGGTCACCTCTACGTACAGATGACAATCACAAGTCCTGATGGTTTATACAAACCGCAGCGATCGAACCGATGTTCTCTTATGTTGGAGTGATTGCACTCATTTCCCCGCTGCTCTTTCTCTCGTTCTTCCCAACACTCTGGAAATGGGTGGTTTTGAATGAAGGAAGCGCAGGTAGCTCTTCCACCTCTATTCAGTCTCTAAAGGCAGCAGTAGGGTGTATTAGTGGGTTAAAGAACACTTTGGACTCACAGCGCTGACGCACGTGTTCTACCAGCGTTCTGTCTCTGTCACCTTTAAAAACTTAAAATTTAACATGTCAAGTCTAATAAGGTGAACTTTAAACTTCAAATCCATTTAAAGCAATTTCATTTCTGTCGAGTGCTCAGTCATGTCCTGTTCTCACAAACAAAGCTTCATTTTTATAACATTTAATTCACTTTTGCTTACTTTTTTGGTTTTATGTATTCTTTATTGGGTTTATTTCCAAAAAACTTTAAGAATTTTCTCTCCAGTTGTACGTGACATGTGACGTGTGGTTGACGTGTGTGTTGTAATGGCACCTTGTAGTTGTGTGTTACTGATGTTTCCATGGTGTGTGGATGTTACAGAATGATAATCCATCATTAGGATCACTGAATAGCTTGGACTCAATGAGCAGCTACTAACTCCTATATACAGTGAACAGTGCATTTACCATGTGTGTGTGTGTGCGTGTGTGTGTGTGCCTGCATGAGTGCCTTAATGTATTTTGTGTGTTCTAGTTTTGTCAGAGATTGATAGAGTAGAACAGTTTTTATTTTATTTAATTTATCTTTGATTTCCCCTGTCAGAAATTTTAATTTCTGCAATAAATCAGCCCTGGGCTGCAGAAGGGAATAGATATTCACACGTATACACACAGTGCAGAAAAATGTGCGTGTAACTGAATCCCCCTGGTGTGAGGTTATACATTGTGTGTGTGTGTGTGTGTGTGTGTGCCTGCTTTTAACCTGCGGTGTGTGCTCCTAATAGGTGTTTTTTGCCTCTCTGCTGTGCAGAATTTCATGCATCGGCAGGCTTGTCCCTCTGAAACCAGAGTCACCTAAACAAAAAATAAAAGCCCGTCACCATGACCACACACACTGGTGTGTTTACACACTCACCAAAAAAGCATGGAGTCTCATTCAAAAGGAGAAGTACACAAATTGCCCTCATTTCTCTCTGACAAGTCAAAAACCACACACACACACACACACACATACACACACACACACACACACACACACAGTATATGACATGCCTTTAACTGCGTGTCTGTATTTTTCCAGCCTGTGACGACGAGTGCTCAGGTTTGCTGATCAGCGATATGGATCGCCTCTATCGCATCATCAATGAGGTCACCCTGACCACGCCCCTTCCCCCACCTTATAAGGTGTTGTACCGTTTTGAGAACATGACGGAGGAGCTCAAGGTAAAGATGTGTGTGTGTGTTTGGTTGGAATGATGTCGTTCATTTTAATTAACTTAAGACAACACTTGTTTTGATTGAGCGATCTCTAATCTGCCCGTTAGTTACAGTTAGATAGTTTCCCATTTCGTCGGGGGTGGGGGTGGGGGGGGTCACGCTGTTTAAAGGAAGTAGATTTGACACTCCATTTAAAACGACGTTCCCTTAATGTCAAGTAAAATCAGCCCATTTCTTTTCTGAAACAACCCGATGAGTCAAACACACTCCAGCTGATCAAGCGGTGGCGTTTGACGGCGGAGGAACGTTTCATCTATAAGCACACGGTGACAAATTGCTTGGCAGATTTTAAAGACAGTTATGGAAAACACGAAAAAGGTCCCGTGTAATTAAGACGGAGTTCCTGAATTACCTCGGCGTCCAATGAAAAGGCACGCTCCTTATTCTGCTTGTTCAGCCGAGAAAACACGACCATTAATACGAACATTTGTCTCCAGGTGTTTTCAAAGTCACGTCTTTGTTTTGATGAATTGCTTCTCCAGTCCGACGCGAATCATTTCGAGGCCGTGGAGCATTCGTGATGCGCCGCGGCACCGTTAAACTCCATTAACACATACATGTTTGCAATGATTTATGATAATAAGTTATGGGCTGTGGTTTTATTAGTGTTTTCCAATGTTGTGCTCACAGTGAAATTGCACCACGATCATGTTTACTGTGATAAAAAACAAGTATATAAAGATTAATCCCACTTGTTTTCATTTCAGTTTTGTTTTCCCTATCTTGCCTCCTTTGCTCATTTTCTTTCACAGCGCTGAGCCCAGCAGTTCAGAAGCCGAGTCCTGGGGCAAAATGTGTCAGTCATGTCTCCATGTAATTCCTTCATCTTTCTTTTCTCTCCTGCAGCACATGCTGTCACCTCAGAAAGCTCCAGAGAGATTACTGCAACTGGCCGACTCCAACTTGGAATCTCTGGTGGTGGAGATGGACCAACTACACAGCAGGGTAGAGACGCCTTGTTTCCTTCTAATCTCTGCCGTCGTCTTGTCTTTTTTTTATCATTCTCATTCTGTGCAAATACAGATGCTGCAAATACAGACAGTCACAGGGAGGGAGGGAGGGCAGCAGAGACGCCAGGCTTGTTACTTAAACAGCAGGCTGTGCATTGTAAAAGACAACAGCCCATCCAGCCCGCAGCAGAACGCTGACTGCTGTACAAACAGCAGAGACTCCAATCCAACCATGTCTCATATGTGGTTACAAGTTTGAGCAGTGAGTGAAAGCCAGAGGATCAGAGTCTGCAACAGAGATCGGATTAATCACAGACAAATTATGACACCTCTGGGCACCATATCGAGTTAATCTGCTCAGAGCTCGGTGCAAAATAAAACGGTGGGCAGCTATTGGCATCAATACACAAATGGGTAGCGCCTTAGCACAATGCTAAAAGCTGTGTCTCAAAAGTACGTTTTAACGTCAGGATCGTTTTCCAGACGCGGCTTCAGGATGAAGAGGTAAAACTAATGTTAAACGTGAGTTTAAAGTCCGCATCAGTGTGTATGGAGCTGTGTGTGTGTGTGTGTGTGTGTGTGTGTGTGTATGGAGTGGTTCAACTCAGATAAAATGGGTGGCAGGAGCTGCCCCCCCCCCCCCCCCCCCGGAGAGAGATTCAGACATATGAATGAAAATAACTGGATATAAAATTACTCAGATTAGGATTTGGGATTAAACATCGGGATTAGGTCATTAATATGATGAGGTTAACAATGAGGATTTGTGTGTGTGTGTGTGTGTGTGTAGAGTGTGTGGAGACACACAGATATAGATGGATCTTTGTGTAACGTTTCTCCATCAGATGCGTTAAGAAAACAGTCGTTTGTCTGTCCCCTCATAAAGAAGTAAACATGTAAACAAACATTATTCACCCCATTTAAAATGTTTGCAGCCACCGTTATGTCAGAGAGGAGTTAACCAAAGTAGAAACGAAGCGCCACTGGAGCGGAGCGGCGTCGCAATGTGTCTGGAAGAGAAAAGCGCCGCTCGCATTCATGCTGTCAAGCTACACCCATTTAGGCGCTGGGGCCCTGACATTTGTTGACAGCGGTGCTATCACCCACACCCCATCTCACACAAACACACACATACACACACACACACACACACACACAGCAGCTCAAATAATATAGCATGGTCTTGTCAAGTCACAACAATAATTACCTTCTCTTCCTCTCTCTGTGTTTCTTTCTTTATGATGTGTTTTCACGGCTGTCAAGAATTCATCAATCTCTTCTTCTGCTGGTCCTCTGTGTGTGTATGTGTGTGTGTGTGTGTGTGTGTGTGTGTGTGTGTGTGTGTGTGTGTGTCTGTATATTTGAGTGTGCCGTTCATTTGTCAGGTTGTGTTTTCTTTTCATGTCAATAATTCATCCATCTCTGTATGTTGTGGAGTGTGAGTGTACATGTAAACAAGGAAAACAGAAAGTAAACACTGCACACACACACACACACACACACCACACACACTGCACACACACCATAATATCGACTGTGTGTACATTTTGCCCCCGTCATCTGTCAATCCCTCACATCCTTCTCGTCCTTCGTTAGACAGGAGTCAATATGTTTATTTATTCAACACTTGTTTATTATTTAACAGTGTGTGTGTGTGTGTGTGTGTGTGTGTGTGTGTACAGGCCACTAAGGTGTCAGCTGACGGCGAGCAGGTGGAGGATGATGCCGACAGGATTCACAAGCGAGCCGAGGACCTGGAGCAGTTCATCAGGGACACGCTGCTGGGAGCCAGAGGTAACAGGAACACGGCCCGCTGGGAGTTGTAGTCCATCAGTCTGCTGTGAGGAGACACCGCATT